>NW_009706378.1:28497-45023 GCF_000703405.1 Apaloderma vittatum | reverse complement strand
CTGCTTTGACCCTCAGCTTCACCTGAGACAGGTGCGGGGAGATGAGCCTCCCTCCTGCAAGAACAAACGACTAAATTATCCTTCCTTGGCATCTCTTCTGCCAAGAAAGAACAAAGGCAGGGGCTGCTCCTGCCCAGTCAGAAGCAGAGCTGACTTGCACTTGTGCGCTCCTCTAAAAAAAGTGTAATTTCACACCCTCTAAAACCCGAGACGCCAGGACAGCACCCAGTGCCATCCAGCATTTATGTGAGCAGGAGCTGGATGGTGCCACTCTTTATCCCCTTGTGCCAAAATTAGTGTCTGACTGCCCACTGAGGAGGAGGAAGGGCCGGGCACACGTTAGGAACAGAAACATAAGGAGCCACGACAAAGCCGCAGCATCATCAAGAAGAATAAAAACTTTAATAGTGAATGGTTAAATGCACACGGAATGTGTAATTTCAGGCTGCATTTGGAACAAATCTTCCCCTTCCGTGCACTCAGTGAAAGCCCTTAATTACAGGATCACGCACTCCCAACACAGAGCTTTCCTGTGAGCCAGGGGTTTTTTTGCTGCTCTCTCCTCCACAGGCACAGCGCATGACTTGAGGAGGAGAGGTACAACAAGCATTACCTTTAATCTCATGTCACGAGGCGATTCTCTCCTCCATCATGTGTGCTCCTGCGTTTGATAAGCCAAACTCACTTCGGAAAGGTGGCCGACCTCTCGTGCGAAAAGGACAGCGAGTGAGGCACAGGACAGTCTGAATATTTCTGCTTGGAATCACAGAATCATAGAAACCCATTTCTAACCTGCAGTTCACATGTGAGTGCGCGTTCTTAAGGGCCCAGGCTAGAAAATGAAACTGCAGCTAGACAGATTCACGCTGAAAACTAGGCTCTCCTGAAAAACAAAAATAGGCCAGGCAATCGCTACTGGGACAACTTGTTCTAGCAGGGATGAGACGGCTGCAAAACATTTTAAATCAAGTTTAAGCGGGTTCATAAAAGAACGGAGCTAGTTCAGCTGTATGCAACCTCCAAGGAGATGCAGACTATTTCTCAGGGTTCTGCAAGAGGTGATTAAGAAAATCAAATTTATGTGTATCACATCTTTGAAACCCACGAAGACGCCTGTGCCTCCCCTGGGAAATCTTTGGGAAAGCAACAAGTCACAAGCGTTCCACGCCACGGCTCTGCTTTAAATACAGCTACTGCCCTGGCAGCAGAATTCATCCGTGGTTGCCTGACAAAGGAAGAGCCTGGCAAGATTAAATAACCAAAGCACTTACTGGGCTGAATAAAAATACTTGTTCCTAACTGAATGCTAACCAGCGGAGCCCTCGGCACGGGTCTGTCCCACTCACAGTCGCTGCCACGTGAAACCAGGGGCGGGGAGAGCCCTGGACTCTGCTCTAGCAATGTTTCCTTCAAATATTACTTTGAAGGGTGTTTGTTAAGGCTATGCATAGTTAACGATTTGGGATCTCTACTTTTCATGTAAAAAGTTTCCGAGTTTTCTGTGTGTGCAATAAATATCAGCCTTAAGCCCTGCCATTTCCCTCAAGGGTTCTGGTTTCAAAATAACTCTTCCATTGCTCAAGAAAAAAAAAGCTGTCTTTGTTTTCCCATTATTTGAGATAATTGTAAATGTACGCTTATCGGCTAAAGATTACACAAGCCTGGCAGTGCACTGAAGACCATTAAAAAATTAGTCATGTTTGCCATTTTAAATACATACAGCAGTCTGGCTGTTTTTGAAGACCTTGCTCACAAAGTCCTTTCAGATATACATGGCCTGTTATTTTTAGGCCAGCCAAAAGCAGTCAGTTCATGAAAGAAGATAGCTTCGTTTGATTGGATTCTTTTGTAAACTTAGATCTTAAAGCCCTGTAGCCAACAAGACAAAGATAAGCAAAGGAGCAGCGAGCAAAAATGCTGCCTCAGAGGGAATTCAGGAAAGCTGCATTCTTGCCTAAGAGAGTGCCCTCTAATCCTCCAAGTATTTAGTCCTCCCAATGAATCCTCCAGAAAGGAGTCGGCAAGTCCTTCGTCAGTAGACAGGTACGGTAGGATCCTGCCACAGGCCTGCCTTTGGCACATCACTATGAAAACCAACCAGCCCCGGATCCCATGGCGGGGATTCACGATCCCATCTACGCTGCCAGACCTTGGCGTGGGCGGCAGCAGCTGGCAGGGACTCTGCTCCTCCCTGTGCCCTTTCAGATCACTCCTATAAAAAACCCCCTGACCGCTTTTGGGCAGGGGCGAGCACAGATACTCCTGCAGCTCTGCCAGATCTCTCACCACCCCCTTCCCCTCCCTGTGTCCAGCTGTTGCTGAGAGACAGACGCCGTGCCAGGGATTTCATTTAGAGTATAATTACTGATGACAATTTGCTGTATGACAGACTCCCCTTCTGGGTTGCTCCTTCAGCACTGCCCTAACACACAGGGCCAATAATGAAAAATACCTCAGCTGAGCCCTCTATACCTCTGAACAGAAGGCACGCTGAACGGTGCTCCAGCCGCCTGACCTAACCAGTGTTAAACCAAGTCTGCGGCGCTCAGGCTTCTGCAAGCAATTAACCAGCGGGGCAGGGGGAAAGAAAATGGAAATTCAAATGCAATTCAAATGCAAATATAACTGCAGAGAAAGAGTCAAACCTAAGCTGTTTGCCTAAGCGCAAGCTTCATCTCAACTCCCTGCTAATGCAGCACCACCGGGCAGTTTTGTTAGAAGCAACAGGCAGTCTCAGCCCCACACCAGACAGACAGGCAGGAAGATTTTGGGCTGCCTCATCCTGCAGGGACCAAAATGTGGTGGCAGGGACATCAGTTTCAGATCCACCCCAGAGCTACTGGAACCACAGGCACTGCGGTGATTTGCGATGCTGGCACAGCTGACCTGGAGCCAAGAAGAGGGACAAGCACATGGGACTTGCAGGCTCCGAGTCAGAGGATGGAGCCCTTGTTTTGCGAGACAGGCTCTGACCCATGGGTCCTCTTGTTCACCAACACAAAGGAGAGGGCAGCGACCACAGGTGTGGGATATGCATGCAGCCAAGCTGCCAGGGTACCAGAGCCCTGGGCAGGTCCTGAGGCAACAGAGGCTCCTGCGTGGGGTCAAGGAACATGACCATGGCTCCAGGCAGGAGCCAGACGACCATCAGACCTCAATGACCACGAGTCTTTGTACCCACAGAACTTTTCCCTCAAACACATCAGAAGTGCAAACTAGGACATCAGATGAGTCCTGCCTAAAAACGTAAGGCCTAGAAAACAGTGGTGAAAGAAGGATTGGCACTTCTCAGAGTGTTCTGCTCGCCAGGCACAGCAAAACGGTGCCACTGCAGAGTGCTGCACTACGGGAGAGCTCAGTCCGAAGAAAGGGAAGTTGTATTTACTTGTCACAGCGAGCAGGGAGGAATCACAGCACATACGCTTCCCTGCAGAAGGGAGTGCAATACCCGAAAACTCTGGCAGGTATCCTCAGCAGACAGTGCTCTTCTGAGCCGCTGCATGCCTTGGATGAAAGGCACAGGAACTCACGGACAAAACCAAGCTGCTCCAGGACATTTCATGCAGATGCATCTGCCCCTGAAAGTCTAAAAACAGCCCAGAGACTTCACTGGCTCTCAGAAGTACATCAGCCTCTGTGACCCGAGCCTTCATTACCAGCAGGAGCTCACCACCTCTGCTCAGAGACCGAAAGCTGTAAGGGAACAGCCGGTAGTCGCTGCTTCCTTTGTGCACCGGGTAGGTCAGGGCAGTTAAACTAACCCCACACTTCAGCTGGTCCCAGCAAAAGCCCTGCAAAGCTCTTCCTGCACGTCTCCATGCACTGAAGCTGCTGCCTTAGAAAAAAACCAATCTTTCAGCTCAGAAAGCTGAGCTACGGGACAGTGAGGCTGCATCACGGGTCCTGGCCCTCAGCTTCAGGTGCAAACTTCAGTCCCTGAGGGACCAGGCGCTACTTGAAGTAGCTGCTCTACTTCTGCGTGTGCACAAGAACCCGAACAAGAAGTTTACGTGTCTGCTGCTCATCTGCATTTTGCAGCCACCGAGGGGGCAAGCAAAGACTGGAAAGCTGAGCTACGGGACAGTGAGGCTGCATCACGGGTCCTGGCCCTCAGCTTCAGGTGCAAACTTCAGTCCCTGAGGGACCAGGCGCTACTTGAAGTAGCTGCTCTACTTCTGCGTGTGCACAAGAACCCGAACAAGAAGTTTACGTGTCTGCTGCTCATCTGCATTTTGCAGCCACCGAGGGGGCAAGCAAAGACTGAGGCACAGCAAGCCCCCCCCGCCCTTTGCAGCCACAGCCCGCAGTGCTTTGTCTCACCGCCTTCTTTAGGATCAGTAAAATGGCTTCGCGGCGACGCAGGCTCAAGCGGCTACGCCCAAGCTCATGCCATCTTCGCATATTCCTGCCATGACGGCTTCTTTTCCAGATGCGCCTGTGTTTGTTAAAAGGGCACTATTCAGCGTCCCACTCTGCCTGGGCAAGGGAACACAACAGCTGTTTCACGGGGAGGTCACTACAAAACATTGAGTGTCCCAAGAAATCCTTCCTTTCATCGGTCCGTGCAAGCAGCTTGGAAGGATTTGTTTAGCCTTATTGTTGCAGTGGGAAGGCACAGCCCGCCCGCGCCAGGGCTGGGGTCACCATGGGCTGCCCACACCCCGCTTTCTCCCTTGTTCGTGGGGTGAGCACGGGGCAGGAAAAACCTCAACCGGCTTTAAAAAGAAAAAAAAAAAAAGTTCGGCCGGGCTCTTCTGTCAGCACGACTTTTTATAAGCAAAAGGCCAAAGGGAAGCAAAAATACCACACAGTGGGGATGCCAAGTGCTGGGGGTTTAAGGCCGCCGCCGCACAGCTAACCAGCCCCGACAATTTATTCCTGCCATCAGCAGATTGCTGGAAAGCTGGCATTCAAGAGCGCGGCAAGGAAAGGCGAGCCAGATCCCGCAATCTCAGGTCAGCTCCTTCGCAGGATTCTCCTTTACCCTCACATTCCTCAGCCTCCCCGGATGCTGAGAGCAACAATCCTAAAGAGCAGGACAAAACGAGGAACTTCCCAGCCCATGTGAAAAGCGAGTTTATAATTAGATTGAGTCACATTTTCCACTCCTCCAAATTCAGAGCTTGTTACTAAGCACGCACTGAAAATGCCAAATTCACCGACTCAGGTCTCACTGCAGGAAAAAGATAAGTGTCCCCACCTCAGCCTCCCAGCAGAAATCTTATCAGCTCATCTTATCGCCAAGACTGCAGCGTGGCAGCTGAGCAAAGCCCTGCCCGAGTCGTCCCTTGCCTGGACCTATTCCAGACGCTGGTATTTACCCCTGCGTGCTCCCCTGGCAGTAGCGGCTGTTCCCGCACCCTCTGGTTAGTCCAAAAAAACCAGGGACCCCGGGGAGAAGGCGAAGCTCAAATGCTTTGACACAGATATCCAGCCTTGGGAGCGCTCTTTGCTTGTTGTCCTCCTCTGAGAAATGCCACTTTAATAAGGTTCACATTCAGCCAAAACTCTTTGAAATAAGGATCATTGAGAGAGAAATAAATAAATAATATATAAGAAGGAAGTCCCTGAAGTCTGAGGAGGGTAAAGCTGTTCAGCAACAGCCAATTCAACAGAAGGCAAATAGAACAACCACTGGAAAAATCAGGCTCCTGTTTGGAAAGCGAGACTCCTTTTTGCCCGGATTAATATCCAAGGATCCAATAACCCCACAAATCTGCTGCACAGCCGCACTGCGTAAATCAGCCAGGTGAGCTACTCAGTTTTCTAATCACTTTGCCACCAGCTACGTTTGTACACAGTGACGGCTTCTTGGGGACCCCGCTACGTGTTTTATCTGTCTTCGCAACAAAGCCCCAGCAAGACCCTGCACTTCAAAATTAAAAACAATCAGGAGCTGAGACACAGCCAAGAATTCTCAGACTTAGCTGTGCTCATCTGAGCACTTCCCCATAGTGCTGGCTAACAAACATCCAGCAGATCTGCTCGGTGACATCCACCCCATACTAACAGTTCCAGGACAGAGGCAGGTCAGCAGCTTTACTTTATCGTTCAGGAAGACACAGCAAATGAGCTGCTCATGCAGGGACGTGCCTCACGAAGCAGGGCACACCAGGAGCTTCCCTCCTTCCAGCACACTTTACAGACCCACCTTTAAATCAAACCCATTCAGCTGCATGTCTATGTACTGTGGGCAGGGATACTGGACTGTGCAAGGGCTCAAATCCCTCATGGGTACACTTGTATTAATTAGAGGGAACAGGAGGTATTGACACAGCAATGCCACTTTTTGACTGCATTTAATAATCAAACCCAAGCATGGCGTTTCTGGGGAGGTGTTTGCAGCCCAGGCGTCTCCTTTTCACTCCCTCCAGCCTAGAGAAATGACTTGGCAGCTGCTAGCCCACAGATCAGTCAGAAAGCCCATCCCACAGACTTGGCGACACCAGATGCATTCTACAGCAGCTTGCACACTGAGTCAGATCATCGTCCCGCACGCAGGACGGAGGTAATACCATGTAAATGCACTCCACTGTGTGGTTTTCCTTTCACTGGTGTCAGCTTCCCCAGTTTGTGAGAGGGGATCGTCACCGGTGGGATGAGCAGAGAGCCACGCTTACCCTGACAGCCGCCGTCCCAAACGGTGACAGAGGTGCTATCGGCGTTAGTGCTGCTGTCCTCACCCAATTACTTGTGTCCTCGCCTGGACAGCAATGGGAGGCTGACGTTTTCATAGGAGAGAAGTGGGATAACCCGAGGGAGGGGACCAGGAGACTTCATGGAGACCAAGATCAGCAAAAGTCAATGATGATGTGCCTCATGTAACACCCTTGCCTGGGACGTCAATGACCGGAAGCAGAGAAACCTACAGATATTTCGGCTGATGGGAAGATGTCTGAGCCAAAGTAAGGCAGGCATGGAAAAGCAAACAATTGTAGGATATATCAAATAAGGTTATTTATAGAAGAGGAAAGGAAGTTTTGATGCCTTTATATGAGGCTCTGGTAAAATTTCATCTAGAGCATTTTGTAGAGCTGTGGTCATGCAAGCACAAGAAAAATAAACTTGAGCTAGGAGAGGTGCAGAAGACAGCTGCAAAGACGAGGAGAGGAAAAGAAAGCATATTTTATGAAAAAGACTAAAGAGGCTGCCTTGTTTAACCTAATAAAATCAAGACAGGGGAATATGCCTGTCACTTATAAATACATAAAGGAAGTAAATATTATGAAGGTAGAATTGATTTAAGCTAAAGGGCAGCACATACAAATATTTCTAGCCATCTCTAAATTTAGGCTAAAAGCTGCATTTTTAATCAGAGCAGCCAAATTCCGGAGCAGCTTCAAATGGAAGTGACAGGAACGGGAAATCCACCTGGGTTTTGGCTGGAGCATGATCTGTTCTTCAACAACAGGACACAGCTGAGAGGTAACAGGTCAGACTCCACACAGCCCTTGGTGCAAACAGGGTAAGGAGATTGCAAAGCCAACGACAACTGAGCGCAGTGAGTGTACCAGCACCATCGCCCATGGCGATCCTGCTCCCAGCCAGCGCCCACCACGAGCGAGCAGCAATCTGCACATCCTCACACCACCCATCTGCATGGCAAGGGGCTTCTACGATAACGGAGATCAGATGTTTTAGCACAACTCTTGTAAAAACTCCAAGGTTTTTGGCTAGCAAATACAGCAGGAAGGGCCTGCAAGGTGCTGTTAACCCCTTTTGGGAAGGCGCAGCAAAGAGCTGTCATTTCCAAGACATCTGCAGACGTCAGGAGAGCAACCCTGCAGCGAGAAGCCCTGCTTTGGAGAGGAAGTGAGGAGGACAGTCTCTGGACTGAACTGTCACCAAATTCAATAGCCAAAATAGCTGAAAGCTGCAGCTGCCCTTCAGGGCACACGTTACCGCCTGACCAAGGCACTGGGGAAGGGGGTTCCAACTGCCACAAAGCCTGGCTGGCAGCTGGCTCTGTGCGACGCGGCAATCGGACTGTGCAGTTCAGACATACGCTGCAGCTTGAGCGCATGGGAAAAAACTTCCTTCTGTACTTAACCTTAAAATCTCACCTGTTCTTAAGCAGCTTGGGGGTGGCAGGGAAACACTGGCGACTGCTCCCAGTTTCACCACTAATCACCTGATTACGCACATAGCCCACATATCTGCGCAGGGGTGCGTGCCTGCGAGGCACTCCTCCGCCACGCTGCAGATGCCTGGCGTCGTTTCCATCCCACAACCAAGTTTGCAGAGAAAAGTATTTTGTCTACGGCTGGCTGGAATCTGCTAACAAGCAGGGAGAGGATCTGAGAAGCAGCTTCAAGGCAAGCCCCACCGCAACACAAACCGAGCCTAGGAATAATCAGCTGGAATTATCTAGAAGTGAAGCAATCACACCTTTTTCAGGCTCCAGATGGGAAACTCCTGGGAGGTTGGGGACATTAACTGACAGCTTTTTTAAAGAAAATTAAAAAATTATAGCTAATTTCTTCAAAATTTCAGGAGACTAAGTGTAGGCAACCACATTGTAAACTGACCCACTGTTCCATCTCAAAGGGCATGGCCCGTACTCTTTCTCATTAAACCATGCCAGTCAGCAAGATCCATAAGTATTACACTCTGGCTGAGAAATACAAAGAAGCCTGAGAAAAAAGACCAGAGCAACTCGCCCTGAAACTTTCTGGTAAAACAAAAAATGCACTCCAGCACCCAAAATTGCCCACGCAGTTTTTGCTAGGCAAGAATCGAATCCCCGTAGCGAAGACTGGCCATGCTCAGCAGCTGAGGCACAGCCTCTGCGAGGGGGAGACCTTCCAAGATACACTGGCTAAGCAAAGATGCCAACAGTGCCCTAGAGCCTGCTGCACTTCCAAAATCAATTTCAAGGTGAACAGATGCAACATGCACTCGGACAAGCCCACGGACAAGCGTGAAAATTGCTCCCAGCATTTGCTGAACTACACACAACTGGCAGCTGTTGGGTCCTGCTCCAGCCCAGTCCATTTGAGGCTCTGCCTCGACATCGAGGTGGCAGAAGTATCGTTCAAAGTGATTAGGTGGGGTGGAAATGATCTATCAAGATTTTGCTGTGGTTACTGGAGCTATCAGAGATGACTTTCATGCAAGGAAAAAGAGACAGAGGAAGCTGCGGTGTTAAACAAATGCTGAAAAATCACCCTTGCCGTTGAAGCAGCTATTGGACAACACCAGAACAAGCCACTCTGATGCAAAATCCCAAAATCAAAGTTATCATTTCCTTAACACAAGATCTCAGGCTCACTACACCCATCTGGACTCTTGCAGGCTGGTGCTGTACAGGTAGCCCATGCTCAGCAAACAGGCTGCAGTTAAAGCCAAGCAGGCACCACCACCTCCCGTCTGAGTCAGGCTCCTCGACCGCAATTAAATGTCACAGCCTTTGCTTTGAAACCAGCCCATCCTCTTTCCTGACTCCTCTAGCCGGGGGCTCACCCACCACCTTCCTCCTCCCCATCTGACCGTCTGTCGATAACAGATGCATTCTTCAGATTTTCTGCCTACCGCTGGCACATCACGGTCCCAGCACCCTCGCTGGAGCCAGCGAGATCACGTATCTGGACTGAAGTAATTGCATGACAGCACACAGAGCTGAGACAAACCTGCCTTCAAGGAGAAGATGAGATGTCAGACTTTCTCCTGACTTGCTTTCCATCTCCTTCTGATCTTCCGAGATACATCAGAAGGTTGTCTTTTTATAATGTTTTCTAAAAATGGATTTTTAAAACTATTTTTCAGTTTTGCTCTTTGAAAAAAAAATATTTCGACTATTGAAAGGCAATTCTTTTAAAAACAGAATTTTCTGAACTCTCCAGGATCCAAACAAGGCAACTTCTCAGCACCTTCCCAGGCAAGGACCAAAGGTGAGCAACTGTGTGTTCAGCAGTGTGCCTACCCTCCTCCAGGCTATTCTGAGACTTTCTTGCCCTCAGGACCAATTCCACAACTCGGTTTTGAGGTCTCTGCAGTGCCAGCGGCATGAGGGTACATGAAATAAAGAGAAAGGCTCCCGTCTTTCCCAAGAGGAGGAGGAGGTCAGGAGAGACTGTGTCAAAGGCAGCCCAGAGTCCTGCTGGCAGAACAAGGTCTGTTTGTGGAGCAATGTTTTATTACCACAGTGAAGCAAACTCCCTGAGCCCCAGAGCAGCAGTCCCAGGGAATCTGTGGCTCCTCAGATCCCGAGGCAACAACTCCTTATGAATGTGCCCAGCGTTCCAGGGGCTGAGCATCTCACTGTTTAAACACAGCCAAAATACCTGATCAGTCATCCCCAAGAAGCTTCCTCTCTTCATTATAGAAGAAAGGAACTTTGCAATGAGGTGAGGACTTCAATTATTATTTAAAAAAAAAATAAAAGTCCTTCTCTCGTAGCCCTACAAAACCTTAAGGCTTCACAGCAACAACCCTCACGACCCAGCCTATTAACAGGGTGACTGGCTCAACTCCTGCAGGAATACAACTGAAAACGAGCCTCATGGAACGGCGTTTCTCACCTGGACAATTTCTCCATTGGAAGCAATTAAATCTGTGGGGATGGAGACTCTGAAGAAGCGTCCCACCACTGCAGAGCTGTCCGGTATGCCCACCACAGCCGGCACAGTCTCCCGGAGGTCCGAGAGCACGGAGTGCATCGAAGCCTCCAGCTGGTTTTCCCAGTCCCGATGGCTCGCTGGGCCAGTGGCAGTGGGCAGAGGCTGCCAGCAGCAGCACGGGGAGCCAAGTCCTCCCCAGGAAAGGGGGTTGCAGTAGGCATCCAACAGTCATTCTTCCCGGCGGCCTTGGTGGCGGTGCTCCAGCCAGAAAGGGGTCCACAGGGAATCTGCAGGCACTGCAGGGAGGGCAGAGGATCCACCAGTCCTTCACAGCAGCCTCATCCTAGGAGTCCCCGGAACCTGGTTAAACACAGGAAACCCAATCAGCACATTAATTATCATCTCTGAGTCAGCCAGCGAACACACACAGACCTCCTTGCAGCGGACAGAGGGCTACACACCACGCTAAACCTCTCCGTTTCAGCTTCTTGATTGAACTGCAGGAGTTACCACTACTACCAAAGAGAGCAAGAGCTTCTCAGCTCCTCCTCTGACATCAAGCACCTCTACAGAAACAAGATCCTCCTGTTTTCCCATACACAAAACCATGTTTCTGCAGTTCTGGAGCCACAGCATCCCAAGGTAGCTACAGGTAAGGAGATGGGACAGATACAACCAAAGCCAAGACAGAGAACAGCAGTCACAGGTGACCTTTCAAGGCAAGCTGAAGCCAGGCTGGGGCATCAGTGGATTTAAATGCCAGTTACCCAGTATGAAGGTCCCAAGAATCCTTTGGTGCTCCAGAGCTGCCATCTCGACAGCTTGATGACTGACAGATGCTTCTGCTCCTCTGAGCCACAAGCCTAGCTTTCAAGCCAAGTCGCCCCTCAGTTCCAACTTCTGGTGCTAATGTGTTTACACTCGCTTTGGGGGCCAGCAGTGCGCACCCCAAAAATCAGGCTGGAGTGAACTATGCACACACGGCTGCCTGCCCTCCAGCTCCTTCCTGCTTGCACGGCTCGCCCTGTCCCCACACTCTGCCAAGAACCATCTCCAGCTCTCCGTTCCTCTGCTGTTTTGTTCTTTCACTTGCTTCCTCCCCATCCCCACCCTTTCTCTGGTCCCCTGGATCACAGCTCTCCTTTCTCCCCACTCTGTTCCTTCAGCAGGGCATTTCTTTCGCTTCCTCAGCCGCCTCTCCCTCAGACTATGTTCAGCCATGGCACGCAGGAGTCACGGATCTGTGCACCCCCCACCCCGTCCCTCTTCACAGTCTGGCTGCAGGAGAGCATTTGGGCTATCAGGGACCAGGGAACAGGTTGAGCGGGTGCTGCTCAGCCCCCAGGAGCACAGGGGACTGGGCTCCCTCCAGCCAGGCACTTTGATTTCTTGAACCAACTCCTTTTTATTCCAGGAGGAGAGAGAAGTGTCTCCAAATTCCCAGAGCAAACCCAGCCCAGCTTCTAACTGCTGGCTCTGAGAGCTGCCCCCAATTTATTTTAGCCTGGTCCAGCCACGCCATGTGATGCACATGAGGCTGTCCCAAGAGACCCTGGAGCCAGAGCGGGTGGGAAGGGAAATCCCACTGCTTCTTGCCCTTGCAGAGCTCTCAGAGCAGCAGGACCAGCCAACCCGCCAGCAAACTTGTATTGGTCCCCACGGGCTTGCACAAGCAGGCAGAGGGCCAGTCCTCACAGGCAACCAAGCCCAAGGTTACCACAGCGGGCTCCAGGAGTAACAGGAGAGATAAGATTTGGTTGCTCACCCCAAAATCTGCATGCTCTAGAGAAGATGAGAGAGCAGCATGCAAGGACTAGCACATCTTCACCCCTTGAAGGGCCTTTTCGCAATAAACCACTCGTGCAGCGGGGCCAGGTAATGGGCCCAGAGAGCAGAGTGAAAAGGGATGCGGGTAGGAGAAATTACGAGTGCAATAACCCCAGCAATGACCTCTGGCTACAGCATCCACGAGGCAGAGATCTGATCTGACCGCTGTCAGTTGTGGAAAACCTTCTTCAAGTGAAAGGCAGAAGAGACAGCAGAGGCAGGAAAACATTGCTGGAAACCACAAGACAGATGGGAGGATGGTTGGTGTGAGACGCCAGCACCAGAAGAAAGCCCATTCCCCTGCTGCTCCTGTCCTTCCAACTGCCTGAAACAACGGGGACAGGAACACACCAGACCAAACAACAAGGAAGCCAAGGTCAGGCTCTTCCCAAAGGCAGCCGAGCACATGGTGGTCTTCACCCAGAGTGAAGTGCCCGAGATGCTTCTCCAGAGGTTATCATCACGAAAGATGAGGTCGCTGGCCAGGTAAGGACAAGTCATGCTCCCTACAGAACACATCTCCTACCAGCTCTCTGCACAGTCAGAGAAGGATCGGACACACACCAACTGATCATGGATGAACCCAGTCACCTCAGCAAGCAGGCAACGACCACAGCAGATGTCTGATGGAGAATATCCAACAGGCTGTGTGAATGAGCTAGAGATGGAGCAGACATCTGCAAGAGGACCTGAGAAGGTCCCAGTGGGAAACTGGGGGACTCTCATCCCTGCACAGTGCCTTAAAAAAGCAGAAGAACCTCCTCCACCCTCCACAGAGCCTAGACTATGGACACTGTAGTGATGACGCCTTGTCCGTAAGCTTTCTCCCGAATCCTGCCTGTTGGAAAGTGCTGCTGTGTGAGGGACTAGAAAGCAGCCAGCACAGCAAGTAGAGGCAGGATCAGAGACCTGCAGTCAGGGAGGAACGCCAGCGGCGGCTGCTGGGCCAAGATGCTATCAGCATGGAAACATGGCTGCCTCTCACAGCTGTGCTCAGCCTCCACCTGAGTGGAGCAGAGACACTCCAGACAACCAGACAGACAGACACAGTCTACAACTGCACGGAGATGTACAGGCACCTGTAGAGGTTGGGCACCATGGTTTCATGCCAGCCCCTGGCCCATCATGGCTGCAGTGGAGCTCATGGTGCAGCTCTTGAGTTGCTTAGCCAAGTGACGTGATCTGGCCTGAGGCTTTTTTGTTGGATGGAGAGGAGAGGAGAGTCTGGGCAGAAAGGAGCTGGTTCTTGATATCTGTGGCGAGCAGGAGAGGAAGATGAAGTCATCACTCATTTCAGAAACAATTATCGGAGTAGGCAACAAACACTGCCAGTCTGATACGTACGTGCCCCTCAGCCAAGCAGCTTAAGCACTGGCCATTAATATCTCGTGTGAGGCTTACAGGTCACACTACTTCAGCATTTTATTTTAGGGGGACTACAGAATAGTCTGAGCATATGGAAACGGAGCACACAAGAGGTACAGGAGAAATTCAGTAGCTGATAGCAAAAAAAAAAATCCAACCACAAATCAAGAACAGGAGAGCTGAGAACAAACTTGCATCACCAAAAAAACAACAACTCTTAACACAGCTCCACCTCACCAAACAATTGACAGAAGCAGAAACAGTGCCAACCTCTCATAATGTGTGCTAAGGAGGAAAGGAAGGGTGGTACAAATAGCTGGAACAAGGCATTGCCGCACAGCGCTGAGGTCCATGAGGACTGTTACTTCAAGGCAGAATGCTTTCTGGGATAGAAGATCCTCTTCCTGAAAGCCAGTAGTCCTGCTCAGCACACCTGCCAGCCACCAGCACTGCAGGTCTCAGTGCAGCTGCAGAGCAAACGCTACCTGCAGCAAGGCTGGAACAGGCACCGGGGACCCATCCGCGTGGTGTCTCTGTCAAGTTCAAGAGCCCACACCATTTCACATGGTACTACCATGGGGAAACGCCCCAACTCATTTGTTTGAGATGTCATCCCAGCTGCACACGGAAAAAGTCAGTGTTCTGGATCACTGCCTATGATCAGCGAGTGATGGAGCTCTCAGAGAGCAAAAATCTCAATGCTCCACATACCTCCCCACAAGCTCAAACCAGAGCCAAAACTCAAATGCAGATGCATTCTGCAGGTGGTCTTCTGCTGATCTCTGGGAAGCATCAGGCCGTAGGGCTGACTGACTTAGCACTTCCGGGTTATGAGGGAAGGCTAGACCACCCTAGCTTCTCTGCACAGCACAATGCTCCTTCTTCCAGCAGGACCTAGGCTGCCCAGTTTTGCAGAACAAACACAAAGGTACAGGTTAGTCCTGAATTCCAAGATATTTCGTTCCCTCTGATCTTCTGAAAGAACCAACTTTCTCAAAGAACCGACTTTTTCTTTATCCTCCTGCTTCCGAGAGTGCTCTTTTGGTCTCAACTTTGAGCCTCCAGAGCACTGGATGAAACATCAAAGTCAGCATCAACATCTGCTTCAGCCCCAGCGCTCGGTGCACGTGCCAGTGTTGATGCCTGATCTCGGGTGCCAAACCCCCAATCTCAGAGACACGGAACGGGGCCTCTTTGGTGAAGTTATGTTGATATGATGCTGCACTTGATATGCTCCTGACTTGTCAGGACAATGCTGGAGCTTGCTCTTTCTCCATGCAGCTACAAGTCCCACTGACATGCTAAGGGCACACTTTACCTTCATTATTCAGGAACGCAGAACAGTGCAGAGAGAAGATGGGACTGAATGGAAGAACTGAAAGCAGGACTAAGTAGCTACTCCAAGCCACGCGACTTCACAGAGAGGGCCAGGGGAAGGTCCCGGCAGCAGGCTGTCCTGGAAATCACTTTTCCTCTCCGGCTGATTACGCCACCACTTCAGCAAGAACCGGTGAAAGTGAAGTATAATCCAATTGCCCAAGCACACAATCACATCACTGGGCTGTGGTAATTAATCACCGCCCGTATATTAGTGCTGCTGAGCCTAGCACGCAGAAAGCTCAGGTAACTGCCGTTCAATTCTCTACTCCAGATAAGAAGGTATTTAGGAGAGTTAGGAGGAATCCCACTTACCTGATTGCTTATTTAACATTACCCTCATTAAAGGAAGCGTTAAAAGGCCTTTCTCTAAGGTGAGAAACAGACTTGGCTAAAAAAGGCCAGTGCAACTCTTGGAAACAGAGCTATTGTCTCTGCAAAGATCTCTCGTGCGTGTTTCCACAGGAGGATCTCTGGGCAAGTCCCGTCAGCTACCGCGCATCTGCGTGTTGGGGCAGGAGGAACGATGAAATCCAGCGTCACCGGCCAGGCACACAAAGATGGCACTCTGCCATATGTGCTCCCTGGTCCAAAACGTGACACCAGGCACCGGCAGTGCCAGTGGGGGGTGGGCATGGGTGGCCAGTGGTCTGTGCAGGAGTGAGGGGGAAACAGCTCGGAGGCAGCACGTCTGGGCAGAGCAGCCCATCACCAAGTTTACAAATTAATTGATACAGTCTCCTCAAGACTAAGGGCACGCTGGTCTGCGAGTGACATTACACACACAAAGGACACTCTAGAGCATGAAATTCAGGAAGCACTAAGAGTTCCCACACTTGCCCGGCTCTGGACGTACCCTGAAACAAAGGCAGCAGCCCCTCCAGGAGCAGCCTGTGTTACAAGCGACTTGCTGCAAATGACTGAGGGTTATTTCCAACCTCAACAGCTTTGGACACGTCCATTTGCAGAAGATGATGCTGCTGCACCTGGGATGAGTTACTGAAAGGGAAGTACTGGAGGGCAACTGCAGAGATGTCGCCTTTTTCATGCACAGGCTCACCCACATGCAGAGGCTGTGAGGGAGCAGGTGAGGCAGAGCAGGGAGGGCTCACCTCTAGCCATATCTCCCCAGGCAACTGCAGGGACAGTGACTTTAAACAGAGACGGGATGTCCCTCTAAAAGACAATTCCATTCACAACTTTTTGGCTCAAAAGCAAAGTAGCAGGCAGCTCAGCCTGCAAGAGAAAGCTGCCTTAGTGGAGGGCCCTGGGAGCCCCTTCCACCCTCTGGCCCCGCAACCAGTTGATGAGGTTGCCACCATAGCTGGTCACCTCAGACACCATCAGCTACTAACCAAGCTGCCATGACTCTTTGCCCTAAAACTGCATTTCAACACG
>NW_009706378.1:18378-28466 GCF_000703405.1 Apaloderma vittatum | reverse complement strand
CTCTTCCACAGCTATTGTATTGCCATCAAAGTTAAATGCCCAACAGAACCGACACCCGCTCAAAGGACACATGCACAGAAAAGACGTCTTTTTCAGTCCTGTCCCTTCTTGTATTTCCGCATCGCCTGTCTCCAGCACATCTGGTCTCAGCAACAGGAAACCCTGACACTGGAAAACAAACTAGGGAAAAAATCCCAAACCCTAATAAACCCGTAACAGCAATGCTAAATATGTGTGCTGGGCAGAGCAACACGCAGCATCCTGCTGATGGGGAACTTGGCTGCAAAATGTCACTGACATCGTTTCAAGTCACACACGCTACAAGGAGCTTCGTTGAGCTCATACGGGAAGTGGTCACAGCAATCGACACCTCGCAGCGGTTTTTATTCTGCTAGAGTAAGCCCTAACACATTTAACTTTCCTGTAGCTTAAAGGAGGCTTTCTGCCTTCCATTTCCTTTCGTTTGAAAACTAGTTTTGTGCCACCAAGAGATGAAGCCCTCCCACAGCCCTCTTAATTGTATCTCATGTCTCCCCTCGGTCAACACAACCTGCTCACAGTTCTCTCCCAGTCCAGGACCGGAGACTCCAGGTAATGCCTCTGCTCCGACTGACAGACAGCGGAATGCTGAGCGAGGAGCCGGGGGAAGCCAGACCACTCAGGGCACCACACAGATTTTGTGGTACTTAGGATGGGTGATCTCTGACGCTTCCTGCAGTGAGAATGCAGAGGCAGCTCCAAGACAAGATGAAAAAGCAGATTTTCCCTTTTCTTCCTCCCCTGCACTGCCTCCTGCAGCGCTGGGGAGGCAGGAGGGGATGAGTACGGTACCTGCAAGCACCTCTTGACCTGACACACTTGCTGGATGACCATCTGGATGTCGATCCTGCTCGAGGCGCCCCTTGCAGCCCATCTGTGCTACTTGCCCTGTGCTTGAGCCATGCCTCCAACAGCTGCTGCTCCTGACCCGCAGCAGTGACCGGCAGCTGCGGATTTTGGCTACGCCAGACTTCTGACTCTTTGATGGAAGTTTCAGCAACCACAATCAATCCCTTCCTCCCACTTTGTTATTCCCAGTCAGCCAACTCAGATCGTATCTTCAAGTGTGTTCAGTTGAAAGGAAACTCAGATATTATCTTCCCAAGTATTTAGAAGGCCTCAGAGATCATTTTTTCCCCTGTAATTACAAACACCGCAGCCAGGTAGAGCTGCCATTTTCCCAGGCTGCTGGCAGCAAATGAATAGAGGATATAAACACCCACCACCAAGCCAGAGCAGGGGGACAGCTTCAGCAGTGCCGCCTCACGCTGCCCGCGGCCTGCAAGTGAGCCCCATCTCGAGGGAGGGCTGGTGGGGAAAGATGACTGGGAAGACTGAAGGTACAAAACAGATCCTTCCTGCAGGAAACCGGGAGAGAAGCAAGCAGGATGTGCTGGGGCACGAGGGTGATGGGGCACAAGAGACCATGCTCTCCTCTAATAAAAGGACCAGAAGCCAAACTAACCTGAACAGGCACAAACGCAGATGAAATGAGAGTTTTCCCAAGGACCCAATGGGAACGTGAACGTTAAAACTTCATGTGACTTTAAAAAAGACAAAAAAGGGTGGGATGGGACAATTTTATAGAAGGTAGGGTTACCAAGGCAGCGTTTCTGGCTCAAGCAGCGCTTCGTGACGGATAGCAGTGTCCTGGGACGGCATTCAGGGAAATGATGATTCGCATTCCTCTCCAGGCATCTTCTCCCAGCTGTTACTGGAAAGGGCATACAGGCTAAATATACAGCTGTAGCGGGGCAGAGCAAGGGTCTGCCTGCCCAAGGGCATGCCGTTTAACATGGCTTTGGCTTCGCTTGGGTTTCCAATGCATAGGTGGCCAGAGCAAGCCCCTCAAAACTCTACTTGTAACTCCTGGTTTTGTCTAGAAATGGATTGATAGGGTGTAAAAATCCCAATATTTAATTCTATGTTTAAGGGAATGCAAGCCAAAGCTAGTACTAAAATCCACAGGAAATTAACACTACAAAAGGATAAAACAAACAAAAAAGATGGGACTAAAGAGCTCCTTCCACACAAATGTATATTTTAAAGATAAACACGACAGTCATGTATATATATACAGGCACACAAATGCTTTATCAGTTTCCAAGATTTACTAAAACACAGAATTCAGGGCACTGAGATAAAAAACAAAAAAAAGGTGGATTTTACTCTAAAGTTCTCTTTTGTAAGGAAAGCTTCACATATTGTTGAATGAATTTGTTTGATGTCAGTTCTGAAATGAGGACAGTTGCATTACAGAATAAGTTTTTAGCAGATGCAGAAGAGCCTGGGACAGAGGACACCTGGGCTGGCAGAAGCACCTGGGCAGGCAGCAGGGAGAGGCCGCTGACAGAGATGAGAGCCAAGTGCTGCTCTGAAAAATTAGAGCAATTTTAATCTGGACAACAGAAGAATTTCCTTATAGTGGTTAGCGTACACAAGAGAGCCAACAAGTCCCCATGACCACACACTCAGATTTGAGGGGAACTAATTGCTAGAAATGTCAGAAGAAGATGGGGAACTCTCAAGATAATTCCCCTGGCCCTCCACGGGCTCATCGTGCGACAGCAGCCTGTGCGCACCAAATTCTGATTCTGGACTCTCTGGAAACAAATTTCTATGGGTTTACGAGTGAATTTGCAGGGACAATGCAGAGTTTTATGTAGTTTTAAAACCAACATGGATTTTTGTACCAAACGCAAGTCTTTCAGGTACACAAAGATGAGCTCAGACTGCGTATCAGCCATCCACAGCCATGAAAGTCACAAATTACTATTTCTAAAAAAAGCAAAATAGTCTAATGAGATATTTAGGGGACCCCTCAGAAGCTCTATCCAGAAAGCACAGTCGCAGCCCCCAACAACAAGACAAGAAAGCACACAAAATCAAGAAGCAAGATACGAGACGTCGTTTTAAGCTCTGAGGACGAAGAGGCATCAGAGCCCGATGTCGTGTTCCTCAGCAGGCAGGACGCTCCCCAGCGAGTGCTGAAGGACGTGTGCGAGAGCAGCTGGCGTACAGTCACCACTGCGTCCCGTCCCCTGGTATCGCTCACCATCCGCCGGCTGTTTCAAGTCTAATTCACACCAGCTAACGACCTTTGATAGAAGTCACCCAGCTCAAAGGCAGGTTGCTATCGAAGGTGCCGCTTCAGAAACGGGTTTAAAGCAAGGCATTGTCACCGACAGGTGACTGCAGTCTTTCCTCCACCTCATGCTCCAAAGGAACAGAATCGTCCACAAGCCTCCAGCAGCACCTGAAATCGCAGCTGAAGCCTGGAAAAATACTTCCTCCCTGCTGTACTATGCAGGAGATGTTCTCTGCAGATGTAGTCATGAGCTCTGAAACCGATGAGGCTAAAAAGATTTGCATCCCTTGCTTCACTTCTTAATTGAATTAAAGGCTGAACGAAAACCCTTATGAGGCTTCAGAGAATCCACACGGAAGAGAATACCCTAAACGAGAGAAGAAGCTTCCGCTGGACATTTTTTTTTATTAAGTACTAAAGAGAAAGACCCTGAGGGATAAACTCACACCTCTAGCATAAGGCAGGAAATCTCACTGAAGTTTCTGCCAGTTTGGCCTTTGGAGTACATTATACATTGCACAAATCACACAGAGGAGTGAGGGGAGCTTTGCTGTGTCCCTTTAGCCCAAACTCTCCCACCCACCTGGCAGCCTGTTTGGGTTTTTTTAATATTCAATAAAAAAAGTAAAAGTATAAAGCTCTTCTGTCAAGTTAGCAAGCAGAAGCTATTAGAGCGGTGGAGGACAAACTGATGGGCAGAGCAGTCCTGCATATCCCCTTGCTAGGAAACCTGATCATACTTCCAAACCCGGCTGTGAAGGAAGCCCCTCGGAGGCTCCAGCTCTGGTGGTACTCCTCAGTCCAGCACGACCCTCACCCGTGTTTTGGTCAGAGAATGCCACAGTACTTTTTCTGTCACCAGAAGAGCTTCCCTAGGACATGCCAGTGCCACAGACACCCTGGTTTTGCTAGTGGTACTGCAGAAGGCAGTGAAGGACAGGAGCATCTGAGAGCGGATGGCTCAGGTAGGGTTTCCAAACAGAACGAGAGCTGCGGGAACGAAACCCAAAAATAAGAAAATCTCGACAGAGGTTTCATACTCAAAAGAGTTGCCTCAAAATGCTGTTTGGCTGGAGTGCTTCATTCCGAGGGTTTATAATCACCTTCTGGGTATTCCACGAAATACCTCAGATAATAAAATATTTCGAGCAGGTCCTTGAAAGTGTTTAAGCACGGTAATTTCCCACAGGCTGACGTCACAGCACCAGGGCCTTGGCACTACGCACAGGACTGGGTTGCTCCCCTACCTGCCAGGGACCTGACTGCGCACCACAAGATCTGCTGCTGCTACCAAAGGGAAGTAAAGCACAAACACTTGAAGCAAGGCAAGTAACACCAACAAAAAGCTGTTTTCGGCACTTGAGCTATGTATGCAGCATGATTTATATTCTTTGTGGCAGCGTAACTAAGGGCAGGCACATTCTGTTTAGAAACATCCCGCCGTTCCATCAGCTTTACTACCCCACCCCTACAACTCCAAGCCAAGGCATTAATATTCAACTTTATGGAGCTGCTCAGCCCTGATTTATCACCCAGCGAGCAAGACTGCCATAGCTCTTCATTTAAATATATTTACCACCCAGTGATTTAGGCAGAGCAGCCAGGGCATCAGCCGTGGACCTGCAACTTTTGATGCTTCTCATGAAAACTATTCTAAACGCTTCTTGGCAGAATAAGATATAAATGTTCCAACTTTAACCATCAAGCATAAAACAGGAAAAGCTGCAAAATTAAGCAACGTTGCTCCCATGCCACAGAGACAGAGAAAGCTTCTGGAGGAGGACTTAACTCCCTGAAGATCAGCAGCTTTCAGCTGGGCAGCACATTCCCTTAAACCTGCAGAAATTCAGGAGTCACCAAAACCCACCAAAGCTGATAACCTCTTCCTGCGGGTGCATGTTTTTATAGGTGCCTTCTCCTTTTGCTAGAGACCAGGGAGCAAAGGGCTAGACTGTCTCAGTAAAACTGTCTGCTCTTTGCAGTAACCTCTGGCTCGAGTTGGTCAGCCTTTTGTTCACCTGCTAAGTGAAAAAGCAAGAGATCACCAATGGCACAACCTTACTGAGTCAGAAGGTCAGTGCGTGGCTTCACAGCTCCATTCGCTTCCTGACACCTCTGGTGCAAGAAGATCGATTTAAGTGAAAAAAGCAAAGATGAGCACCTTAAAAGACTACCATTCCTGTGGCATTAATTTTACTGCATTGTCTTTCAGCCAAACTATCCTGTTTACCTGTGCTACACAATTAAAAAATAACCCTCGTCTGGTTTTGTCTGTGGCCTCATTGGCTTTAGCCAGGAGCGGGGAAGGCTGGAGCTGCTCCTCAAAGGTCCACCAATGCAGAGATAGCTCCACCCTGCTCTGGTACTGAGTAATCCACAGACAAGTTGAATTATTTCAAGGCGAGACCAGACTACTTCACTGTGAGGAGTTACCAGTGAGATTTAGGCTTTTTTTAAACACTAACACTCCACCCTGTCCACACAGAGACAGGAGCTGTGCGGTCACAGTGCTCAAGTTCATTCCTCACACCAGGAATCAACCCAGAATCTGGCCAAAAAAGGGCCAGAGAAAAAACCCTGACGCACACAAAGCCAGCACGATCCACTGACTACATGGCAGGGTAACAAGCAGCACAGGCACTGCACCTGCAACGTCAGCAAAGAAGTTTCAAAGGTTGCTCCAAGTTTCAAGGGTTGCTCCAAGCAATCCCACTACAAACATCCTGTCATTCCCAGTACCCAAATTCCACAAACAAGAAAGTTCAAAAGGACTTAAAAATAGGATCAAATTGTCCTGCTCAGCCACCAGACAAGTTATTTAAAACCGTGACCCAAGGACAAACTGGGTAGGGGCAGAGTGCTCACAGCAAAATGGGGAGGCAGAGAGACAGCAAGGACAAGACAAGGAAAACCAAGGTTTTTCTCCTGTAAGCAGCCACAGAGCCTGCACAGTGTAACAGTTCACTGACTGGCATGGCATCTGGTATCAGTCCTCAAAAAAATGGTCCCGAGGTTTTGCCACAGCAGAAAAATACAGTAATTTCTCCCTTTCTCACAGGAAATCTATCTTGTATGGATCAGAGAGGTTGGAAACAAGGCCTGCATGTTTTAAAGGGGGAAAACCCCAAATCACAGTAAGTTTCAAATAGCATGAGCAGAGGCTGCATCCCTCTACTCCGACTCACCATTGCTGTTCTTACACAGAAGGCTGCTCCCTAACTTCCCTGCATGCTGACACCGTGTCCCATCACTTCCCAAGTGACTGGATGCCTGGCTGTGAAGGGACAGCAGCATGGACATACAGACACACACACAGACATACATGGAAGATGGCAACAGTCACATCCTCCTGCCAGCTCAAGTGGGCAGAGCAAAACACAAATTTAACTCTGAGAGAGAAAAAAAACAACCGGAATAAGAAAATGGGACAGATCTTGTACTCACTTCCTTCCCAAAGTAACACAGCAGAGCCTGTAATGAGTACCTACTCCCTCTCCAAGAATCCAAGGAATGGGGGCAAGATCATCACAGCTCTAATGTATGCCCCAGGAAAGCAGAGTTGGATGCCATTCTGAGGCAACAAGGAAAATAAAACCAGTGCTCAGCTGGGTTTTGTACCAGTTAGAGCCTCTCAGAGCCAAGCACCATCTCTTCCTGCTCACATGTGGACACCCAAGACCCACTCTCCCCTTCATGCCCATGTTTCTTGGCCACTACTTAGACTTTGCAATCCTTTGCAACAGCAGTGGCTCTATGCCTGTTTCTTTGTTACTTCGAGCTCTACTCTGTAGCTACCTTCACTTCCTTGGGGCACCGGAATAGAGCCCAGCCCCAGGCCCAGACTGTGCTGACCCCGGGACAGAAACGAGGACAATCCCACTTCCCAGCTCAACCACCACCCACAACAGTCCTAAGTGTTCCTGAGAGCGTGTAACAGCAAATACATTTGTCCTTAATCACTTCAAGCCTTTTCTTCTGAAGCCACCCCCTCCCTCTTGCTTTGATTTCTGCTCAGCTCTTGCCTGGTCTTTGTTACTACTGCAACGCCCAAATCTCAGTAATTATTTAGGAGGCTATCCCATTACTAGCACCCACTGGACCCTCCTCACTGCTCACTCACATTCCTATGGCAGTTCTTATATCTAAGGAAATCTGAAACACTTGCTAGAAAAACCCCGACGGCTGGTTGCTGTCAAACGGCATAGGAGAACATAAACAGTTCAGTGAGAGCATAAGGGCTGCGCAAAGAGAGATGCTCAAAGCCCCGCAGGAAAAACGCAGCCTTGGCGTTGCAGAGAGGCCGTTAAGCTCTGAAGGTGCGTTCAGCTTCCCCTCGCTTCACAGTGCTGCTGCAGATGCAGGGAAACAATTAAACTGCTTATCACAGTATGTCCCATTCAGCCTCCAGAGCGGGAGAGCAATTCCAATCCCCAGGTGGCAAGCACAGCAATTAGGTACCCAATTACGTGCACGAAAGCTTCCCTTTCCTTACCTTATTTTACTTCAGTGGTTATACAGTATTTCCTTGGCTTACTGTCATTAAAAGACTGTAGGTTCAGTGACAACCTGCAAGGTCTCAGCTGAGACGGGGTCAGCCCTCAGGACCCAGCTGCATTTTTGTCGTACAGCATTTGGGGGATGAAGAACAGTCCAGACATGGGCAGGTGAATTACAAGTCATTCGGCAGAGCTGGTCACAAAGCCTGGTCACAACTGCCGTTTCCTTGCCTGAAGGGGTGAGGCTTAAAGCTTAAAAATAATAAAACCCAGTTACTCGGCAGCCAGGGTCAGCCTTCATCTCCACAACAGCCTGCCTCTGAAGGGCAACCCCAGACTGGTGCTCGAGCCTCTTCTGGGCTTAATAATGGGTTACAGGGGAAAAGTGTGGTTTTAGCAACTCAGTCCATCCCTTAAAAAGCAGGGGTGCTATGCCAAAAATAACCTGGCTTACTAGTTACAGCCACCAAGCACTCACTTAGCAGGTCTCTGATCAGAGACCACATAGCTCTGTCTGCACCACAGCATCACCACCCTCACTGGCTGGACGCTGGGCAGAGCAGGTGCCCTCCCCAACACCCTGACAGAAAGCAGATCGCGTTTTTTTAAAAGAGTGGATAGCCAGCAACTCATCCATCAGCCTCCCTGGACGAAGCATTTTCTTTCAGCTCAGACAACGTCTCTGCTGCAGCTTTGCTGCACCTTCAGCCTTCCTGCTGGAGAGGCCGGGTTCCTCAGGCAGTTTTGTACCTGGCACTTCCCAGAGTCACGTATGACAACAGCTGGTCAGCAGCTGTGGCGAGAAGCACACAAAAGCGATCAAGGACAACGCAGTTTTGGGACTTCTCAAACGGAAGCTCAGAGTTGTCTTCCGAAGGCCTCTGCTATCCTATTGCAGCAAAGTCCAGAGCAAATGAAAGCAGGTGACATAACTGAAGCATCTTCCACCAAAAAAAACCCCAAAAGCAACAGGAAAAAAAGCTTTCAAAGCTACCTCCCAGCACAGGGCAGCAGTAGAAGACACACCGCAGTTATTGATTCCTCCAGCCCTTATGCCAGCTGAGACCTTTGCTCATTGCTGTAGGCTGAGCCTAAACAACCCTCTCCCAAGAGCATATGCCTCTGCTCTAGGGAACACAGACGATACCAAAACCCAAACAATGCAAATAAGGAATTAAAAAAATACCTGAGAATTAAGGTTGTCCAGGAGGTGGGCACAGCAAACACCACAATTCACTGCTATTCTCCACCCCTATTCCAGCTTTTGGTTCTCTCTCCCTTTGAGACAGACGAGCCCTTCACGCATCCAGGAGGCAGCCCAGCAGAGACAGGAGTTTGCTCCCAGTTCGGGGAGGTGGCAGCACCTCCCTCCCACCCCCAGCCAGGACTCAGCCCCTCCGGGCTGTACCTCTTTGAAAACCTTAACTTGGCAGATCAAGCCTACAAAGCACTGCTGAACTGGGAGCCTTTCAGATGCCAGTAACCTGATAAGATACAGAAGATACGGGCATTTTTTTCTGGGAGATGGGCATCCTCTGCAATCAGACCAGGGTTCTGCCAATTTTCCAGCCATTGTGCCAGACCAAGTACATCTCAATGCAAGCAGTTAGGTTTGGTTTGGTTTGTCAAACACAACTCAAAGCTTTTTTTTTTCTTTTTAACCCATTACCTCTTCGAAATAGCTGAACTGTTTCTGCTGAAAACCTGAAACAAAGCCTGAGGCAGGGACGCAGTATGGGAAATTCCAATGCAAGCAATTAAGTTCAAGAGTTAAATGCAACTCCACCGCCAGGCAGTCTCCAGAGCTGGTGGTGTGACTGGTGTCACCAGGACACTGCTCCTCCGCTCAGGCCTGCAGAGAAAAAACTGCCATAGCAGCGAAAGCAGACTGCCCCACACCCAGAACTGTAGATCGAACCCACGCTGGTTGGGAATTTTTCTGGAAAAGTCCTGCAAGATGGGGCTCCAGTCACATCATGGCAACTGGGAGATGACTTCTCAGGAACGTGCTACAGAGCTGACGGCACCTGGAGGTGTGTGCTCCCCGGTCAGCGCTGCTACGCCCCGCTTCGTCCCAGCCTCTACTTGGTAGTTCCCCGGGGAGGCAGCTGGTGGGAAGGTTACCCACGGGCTGACCGGCAGCAGGATGCCGCCTCCAGCCAGGTCGGACCATGGGCTGGGTGCTTCCCAGAACTGCCATTTAGCATCACCGCTTCAATTGCTGCCTTTGCTCCAGAACCTAAACTGGTTTAAAACCTGAAGGAAGCATCTCCCAAATACAAGCCCTGTTTAGGCAAGGTAGTGCTGTCTGAGCAGAGTTTGAAAAATATCATTTCGCTGCTGAAAACAGTTAGGTTCCCAAGGTCTTTATTCTGAGCAATAGTATTGCCTGCTCCCCTTCTCACTGCTTTTCTTCACTGGGAAAGCTATTTGTTTCTTACAGTGCTCTTTCACAAAACCAAGAA
>NW_009706378.1:241-18361 GCF_000703405.1 Apaloderma vittatum | reverse complement strand
AGACGACTTGGGAGAGATGTGCTTTCGTTTTTTTTAAAGGTATCAACTATCTACAGCAGCAGTGTCCCTATAAAGATGGGTGCCCTTAAGCCCTGCAGGCGACAGCGTTATCCAGACCCGCTGAAGCAGCGCAGCAAAGCCCCTTGAGTCACTCCAAGTCTAGAGCTTATTCTGGGTTTTGCAAGTACCAGCACACAGAACTGGGGTGGATCCGAAGCCCTGGGATAACACACATTCTGACACACGCACATCAGCCAGAGTGACAGCTTAGAGGCTGGGAAAAACATCCATAGTGTCATTTGTGACAGCAGGTTTGCTCTGCTCATAACACACACTGCCAGCACACCGGGGAAAGCTGCTTAGAGATCAACAGATAAAGGCTTTTCACCATTCAGCCTGTTATTTCATGTAAATCAGGTTGTCCTGCTACAAAAAGGCATCACCATATGAAGTGCAAGGTGCTCAAAAAAACAGGCGCAGCCACAGTAAAAACCAAAAAGTTCACGAAGGATTCGCACAGCAGCTGAACCCCTTCAGACCCCTTCCTTTTTAGAGGTACAATCCTGCTGTCCAGAGCTGCACCATCTCCTCATCTGTCAATGCAGATGACCTCCTCAAATATCCTTTAAAATGAGGTTTTGTCCACAGGAATAATTCCAGATTCCTCAGAAATACGAAGTCATGTTTTGAAAAGCAACAGTGCAGCAAATTCAATTAACTAATCGAGTCTGCCTTCTACTTGGGCAATGTGGAAGCAAGATCTCCCAAAGCTGTAGCATGTTATTTACTAGGCAATGCTGCTGCAACCCTTCCAGCGTGATCTAGAGGGTCTGCCTCCATCACCCCCTTCTTCTGGCCTCCTGGAACAGGGAGTCCTGCACAGAGCCTGCTATGCCCTGGGAAGAGGAGAGAAAAAAAAAAGAAAACTATCCTGCTCTTATCTTGAACCCGGGCAGAGGCTGGAGGGAGTTGGAGAGGACGGGTGCAAACCAAGCCAGAGGCAAACAGTAGCTCTTTAGAGGAATAAACCACTCGTCAGCCTGTCGTGATTGATAAGTACATCTGCCAGTCCCCACCTGCTGTTCACATTCCTGGCATTTCTTTCTGCAGCATTTTCTCCCCGAGAAGGGACTGCTTATCAACTGCTGCAGAGACTTAAAGAAAGGGAAACAGGCCCCCGCTTAAACAAAATTAAGAGATTTCAGGCCCCGGAGCACGCCAAAGACAGTTTTCTTGCATCAGATGAGGGAACCTGCTGAAGGGGTTTTATCCCAGAAGGCCTCGCAGGTTCAGAAACTTGTAGTGGGTGTTAAGTGCTCCCCTTTGCTCATTCCTGCCATCATACCTCTATTAAATTCCTGGAAGATAAGGCAAAGGGCTCCAGAAAAGTCTCTGTAGCCTCCAGCCACTCATGCCAGAATCGTTTTCTGCACCGGTCAGCCACCTCCTAGACTAAAAGGGAGATAAGAGTGAAAACACACCAGCCTCTCCAAAACAGGGAAGGATTCGCTTCGTTCCCCGCAGCTGAGGGTTGACAAGTACGGACAGTGAGCAGGATCAGAGCAGCACCAGACACACCTGGGAGTGAAGGAGCAGGAGGTTAGTTCTGCTTTTCAGCCCTTGACACGGGCTGGAAGTTCCTCCTTTTCTTCAATAAACTGGTACAAGTACAGCAGAGCCTCGAAGCAGAGCGGTGGAACGTGAGCCTGCTTGCTGTCAGAGGGGGAAAAGGCAGCTCTGAGGAGCTCAGTGTCTTTAAGATCAAAATTATCTATTAGGATCGAATTTATTAGCGTGCTTTACCTGTACTGAAATCCCATCAGCCTGGATGGCCGCAGGGAGGGAAGGCAAATCAGAGTTTCTGGAGTTCAGGTGCCCCAGCACCCATCTAAAACACACACAGACACAGACAGACACACATACACAAAAAAAAGCAAACAAGTCTACCAGTTTGGTCGGTTTTTTTGCTTATTTGCAGTCTTTGGGGAAGGAGGGAAGAGGCAGCAGGAAATAAACGCAGCTTTCCCCATACCTGAAGAGGAGCAAAATGCAAATGGAGATTTTATTCCAGACCAGGGAGGATATTTCCATTGACAAGCACTCCTTAAGGCAGGCAGCACAGCGGTGCCTTTATAAACCAGGGCAAACGCAATTCAAAATCTGACTTATTCCCGACACTTCTGGGGAAGGGCCCAGACCCGAGAGCTGTGGCTGGGAAAAGAGGACATCCCAAATGCTGTGAGCACCAGCCAGTGACCCCTCGCTTCACAAAGCAGCTTTTAGATCAGTTTTTGAGGGTATTTCTCAAAGCTGCCACGCTCACTCTTACGAAGGAGGCAAAAAAAGTTAGTGGCAGGGAGGGGAAGGGGAGGGCAAGCCAAGTGTGAGCAGCATTCGATTAGCTGGCTAATGGGTGCAGCTGTCCTCCGGTTTTATGGCTCTTGGAGGAAATTTAAACAGGAACTTTCTATAAATTAACTGCCCATAAAATGAGCATGTTTTCTCAGCACACCAGAAGGTCGGGAGAGGTCTGCTCAGCCCTCCGTTCCCAGGACACAGCAAACAGCCGCCGCTGCTGCAGCTTCTCCTTCCGAAGCAGGAGAAGGTGGATTTAGCCCGTGCAGTAGCAGGCTGGCGACAGCACGCTCACGAAGCAATCAAAGTCATTCTCCATTCACAGCAAACTAATAATTTATGTTTCCCCTAAAATCCCCAATGCAATCCAGATGTCTAAGTAGCCTTTGTCCCAGAAAGCAAACTATACAACGGCCTCGCAAAGGCAGCCGCGGCTCCGCTTGCCAAAGTCCTCGCAAGGCTGTTTGTTCTGTGGGAGCAGATTTCAACTCCTCCCAGGTGAGGAAGCTGCAAGTGATAAGGGGGTTATAGACACTGTCCCCAACCCTTCTGGCTTCCTCTTCCTTGGGAGGATTATTTAAGAAGGAAAAGTCATCCGTTAGAGATATTCTCTTGATAAAAATGCACCTGACAGGTGCCCAGTTTTGTAACAACCGGGAGAAAGAGAAAAGGCAGGGGGAGGCCAGTGCAGCAAACACTGGAAATAAAAAGGAATAAAGCAAATTGCTTAGAGTGCTTGGGGAGGACCAGTGTGGGTAGTGGGGTGTGTTCCTTCCCCGCGGTCACCCTGAGCTCCTGGCAGCGAGGACCCCAGGAAGGGCTGTGTCACCAGGGGACAGGCTAGCTCGTCCCAGGACGGGAGGAGAGAGACGTTTGGCCAAAGGGCTGAATTCCTCCAGGAACATGAAGGGCAAGTCAGCAGCTGCACCTGTCCCGGGGTGAGCGACCCATGCCAACCGGGGAAGGGGCTCGCTGCTCCCCTGGCACCTGCTGCAGGACCACCGGGTGCAAGTGGTGGGTTTTCCATGCTGGGGGGCTCAGCACGGAGCCCTCCCAGCACACTGGCTCTCTTCCAGGGATATTTTAAGCATTACTATAGTTGCATTCCAGTCCCCGAGTATATTTTCCATAAATAACTATTTTAAGTCACTTTGTTTCAAAACTTATTAGTCAAGTGGTTTGTGATGCTTCAAATTTTAGACCCGCAGGCTGCCAGACAAATTTGCTGCTGAGTTTTCTAACTGTGCCATGTTACCTGAGGTACAGCATAGGATCATCTGGGCTTTTTTTCAGGTGCTTCTCTGTAAGCGCATTTATTTTGTGTTACATCCCTACCAAGACATCAAGCCCTGTGGATTAACACATCTTTATTCACAAACTAACAACAGCAGCTTTATTTTCAAATCTGTGGCTTTTTCCCATTTTACATGCCAATCAGTAAAAGAAAATACACCAGTAATTCTGCATGCAAAGTAACTCTCCCTAGAACTAGGTATTTTTGTCATTGACAAAGCCACAGTACATACAACTGGCAGCGACTCCGCCGGAGCAGTGTGCGAGGCTGCCAGGACACGAGTACTGCACGTAATAAGCCAACTACGCTGTGGACATGCCAAAGCTCCCCGAAGGTCCTTCTCCTCTACAGACGCAGCCAGCCAGCGTGCAGAAGGAGGATGGATCTTCCTGAGGTGGTTTCAGAAGGTCTTGCACCCCCAGTTCTGCTGTTCCTCTGCCACTGCAAGCTCCCACTCCCCATCAGGCACACAGGTTGTTCTTGTGCACCAGAGACAACACAGCTTAACCTCCAGAGCATAGATTTCCACCAGCACTTTACAGTACACAATATTCACAAATAAATCCAGGCCTGCTTAATCCAAAATACACACAAGCTGTGGCCAAGCATGTTTTCTTTGGAGAATGGACCAGACATCCCGAGCCTGGTTGCCTTACACCGATTTTTGAAAGCCAGATTTACGTCAACCAAACAGATACCAACCAAGCTGAAACACCTACCCTCACCACAAAACCTCCTGCTCTTCAAGAAGACATGCCTGCTGGGTCGGGTATGCGGAGCAGGTAGCTGCCTGCCAGCGTTCCTCACGAGTTATCAGCTAAACGAGGTTAGAGTCAGGAACAGGGCTAGATGACCCCCCTCTATCTCCTTTCCCATCCTTACAACTTAGGTTGTAAATTCTTCAGGGGCAGGTGTGAGCAGGAGGTCCTGGGGGAGGACAGCTGGCCATGGCTAGCTGGGACCTCCTGGGTGAGTATGCTGTGTGAACCTAAGAACTGTGAAAAATGTTAATTTGTTGTACTGGTATGCATGCTGCACCCAAGAAATGGCTTAATTGGACACAGAGGAATCGAGGCTGAAGTGGAGCGATTTGGTTTAGGTGTAGGGTACCCAACGTGTGGCACCAAGCTGCAGGGGAGTTCTGGGGCGTGGGCACTTGCAGGGCCAGCTGTCCCCAGCTGACCACAGCGGTGGCACAGCCACCTAGGGTGGAGATTGACTAAGGAACAGGAACGCCACACTGGGGTGTGGATGTAGCCAGGTTGAAATCAATGAGCAAAAAGTAATAAGGTGCTTTTATTTTGTGAGAGAAAGGAAGGGACAGGGGCAACGAAGAGATAGGTCCAGAAACTGAGAAAAAAGTGGGAGAATAAGGGGTGATGTAAAGAGCAAAGGCGGGCTGACCTTCCTGTGGTAGAAGGAGGGGCACCTAGGGACAGCCATGACCCCAAATGTAGAGACTGAACCCCCCACATGCCAGGGAGACCCCCTCAGACAACCTGCTGGACTCTCCACCCAATCTTGTGTCTGAAGGACTTGCCGTGGGAGGGCGAAGCGAGACGGACTCGCACCCTAATGCGAACCGGCACAGGAGGGAAGGGCGACAGGTTTCCACTTCAGCAGCAGGGCAATTTGTCAGGTTTAGCAGTAATAATTACTAGCTTTAGAGTTGTAAGTGTGCGAAACGCTCTAACTGTAAATTAGTATCCATGGCGTTCATTAGGGAATCAATTAAACAGTCAATAACTCGACAAGCTTGTCAGTAGAGCATTTTTTCGTGATAAACATCACGGTCTCTCCAATCAGCTCCATCTCCAGCCTGCATGCCAAAGGGGCTGGCTCAAGCAGTAATAATTACTAGCTTTAGAGTTGTAAGTGTGCGAAACGCTCTAACTGTAAATTAGTATCCATGGCGTTCATTAGGGAATCAATTAAACAGTCAATAACTCGACAAGCTTGTCAGTAGAGCATTTTTTCGTGATAAACATCACGGTCTCTCCAATCAGCTCCATCTCCAGCCTGCATGCCAAAGGGGCTGGCTCAGGGCGGGGGTGCAGCCGGGATGCCCCAGCCCAGAGGTCTGGGCTGGCTGCTGTCGAGGCATCTCAGTTAAGCAGAGGGGCTCGGTTAAGCCCGTGTGGGCAGATGCAATCTGAGCTGCTTGTGACATGTATGTACGATGCCCAACATGAAGAGGTTGTGACCCACCACTGAAAACCATGCGTGCCGCCACCACGGCACGAACACACCATTGGCCACACTTTTAATAGCTTCTAATAATAAACTGGGATAAAGAGCTTAAAAGTTTGAAGTGCCTGCGTAAAGCACACCTGCAATTAAAGGGACATTCCTCAATCACACGTCAGTGAGAGCAGAGAGCGGTCCACATGGGGCTGTGGCCAGGTCCAACCTCGGATCCTCCCACCCTTTGAGCTGACCTAAATCCTTCCTCTTTCAGGCTCTGGTGGCAGGAGGAAAATGAGCTGGTCTCATTAATTTCACCTCCTGCTGCCTGGTGAACTTCTCGGCAGCATAAAAATAAAAATAAAATTCAAGCCATGCTGGCAACTCGAATCTTCTCTGGAGGAGGAGGTGCGCAACAACCTGTTGAAGCATTGCTTATCTAATGGTCAAGCTCTGCTCTTCCTCCCCAGAGCTCCTCCAGTTATTTAGCTGTGGACTTTAAAAAAAAACAACAAAACCCAACAGTTAGGACAACCAACAACACAATCGTTTCTCTGCAGGCCAGTTTATGCAATAGAAGGGCACGTAGTCCATCGTCAGCTGGGGCTCAGCAAAGCCTTCTCCGATACGCAGGAGACCCCAAGACCAGCACGCTGTACAACAGGGTCAACACCACCAGCTCCTCCCTGCAGCTTCCTCAGGGCCAAGTACACCGGGACACCCTATTTTCCTGTGATTTCCAAAGTTCAAGTTTATTTTTTAGTCTGATAGTAACAGTAGAAGACTGTAAAAAAACCCTACACTGGCCTGAGCGGCTCCACAGTCTAAAATAAACATGCCGAGCCCTATTTGTGATGGAGTAAAAATAGCTTGTTTCTCATCCCTTCCCAGGACCTCTGCTTTGTACACAAAAGCTTCACAGGTTAACCATAAAAATACCAGACGTGCAAGGAACACCTCAGTTTGAGCTCTGCACTATTTGGAGGAGTTTGGAAACCCACCTCAGCCCCGTGGCAAAGGGATGCACCCTCAGAGCTCATCTCCTGCCCAGGCATAATGGACAGGCACTGCCAATTCCCTTTAATAGAAACTACCATCCTTCTAAAAAAAACCCAAACCAACAAACCTTCACTGGAATTGCATCCTGTGCTCTTTCTTGGCTGGATACCTTTTAAATGACACTTATTCCAAAGAGCATTAACTATAAAATCTAGTGCAGAGCTGTGCTGCAGCCAGGACAGGCTCCCCAGGAAGCGGAGCGAGCACAATCAGCATCTGCATCAAAAGGAGAAGAGAGACTGCAGTCAGTCTGGCTCACCGTAAGCAACACCACTTCATAGCAAGTTCTGCTAAATTAACTTTTTTACAGGGCCTAAATGTACCTCACCTGGTACCTGCAACGCTTAGGCCTGAAGAGAAGAGAAAAAACACAACCCAGGAGAGCAGCACCGCAGGAAAGCCGTCACAAAGCTGAGTTTAATCATGACATCATTTCTAATGACAGATCAGCTGGACCCACAAGTGAGCACCAACCTATTTTGACTCGGAGGGCTTAAAAAAAAAAAAAAAAAAAAAAAAGGTACTGGAGAGGAATCTGCATTGCATCTGAAACCTGCTGGTATTTTTATACAGGCACCGAAAGGGGCCCAGAGGAAAATGCCAGGTGAACGTGTCCCCAGCCCCGCGGGCAAAGCTCACAGGAGCCACCAGTCCCAGGAGCCTTCCCAGAAGCGGCCGGACGCTGGCACATCTCCCTGCAAGGCAGCCCTGGCAGCGGCACACGCAGCCGCCCACCTCCCGCTTCGTCATGGCCCCAGAACACACACCGGGCTTCAACACAGAAGGACAGGTGGGTTTTGGGGGGCAGCTCCTTGCCCTGAGGCCACCTTCGCCAGCACACCCACCTGGAAACACTGCTCCAACACCAGCTCCACACTCACTGTTCAAATGCATCCTCAAAAACCCGGGCTCAAATTGAGGTGGCATAAATTAAGCAGCGATTCGGGGCTTTGGACAAGACGTCGCGACATCTCCAAAGAGCTCTTAGCACAGCCGCACTCATTTTAAGTGACAGGGACAAGAAAAACAAATTTGCTTGCTAAACACACATTTAGTCTAGCTGGTCGTATTGAAAAGCTCAACATTTGTATTTTAGATTATGATCTTAAACATTCCCACATCACAGTGAAGGCCAGCATCTACGGAGAATTCTTACACAGGTCACTAAAATTTCCACCTCTGGATTAAAGTCAATCTTGCATATTGTCTCGAGTCAAAGGCTTCAAGAGATTAGAAAGCCGTGGTCTTCCCCCAGTTATTTCTTCCTATTATTAAGCATCATAGTAAATAACTGAAAAAAAGAGCACCTTTTTCAGGTTTTATTCTATCTGGCTTCCTCCTCCTCTTGTTATATGCAATATATGTTATATTCATGATTTATTGTTAAAACCATCCAGAGAATGAGAAGAGTGATCTGAAACTTTCCAGGTCTCTTGTTCCATCTGCCTACACATTGCCGCTGAAAAGCCACCTCACCAGATGCTTCAAGGTAAAAATCACAGCTCGTCTTATTAATATTTTGTGTTAGTTGGTAGATAAATACTGCTGCTCTTAAAGAAGGCTTTTCTCAAGTGCCCTGCTCCCCACCTGCCACCGCTTCCCATTCTTTTAGCTTATTCCAAAAGGGCAGGATGCCTGGAAATAAATATTTGTCTAATGTGGTAGGCACCGATAAAACAGCTCAGCCACCAAACGAACACCAAATAACCAACAGGCCAATAATCTCACCCCCTATATGCAACCCAGGGTTTCATCTCATACTTCCACATAATTAACTTCCACTGCTGACGCGTGCCTTATAAGGACGCTCCTGTCCCCAGTGCGAGGCGATGCAGTGCATCACGCTTCCTTCCTGCTCTGGTGCACTTTTCCTCCCATTCAACACAAAGATCTCACGAGATCGTCAGCAACACAGGGCCCAGGAGCAGCACATGTTCTCACACAGCAGCAAAGACTCGGAAACTCAGTGTTTTGTAGAGAAAGGAACGGCTGAACTTTCTCCCCACTCCTCCTCAAGGGATAGGTGTGCCCTGATCTGCTTGAAGACCCACAGGGGCATCACATCATGGTCATTTTAAGGTGGTGTTACTTCCAGAGGGAGCATTTCCACCTCTTCCATCCCACTTCTCTCTGCCCTCTGTGCTGGTACAGGTGTTACAGCTGCACAGCAAGTGGATGGGGGAACTGACACATGGTGAAGAAACCCAGCAGGAGACTAGCAAGAGGCCAGTTTCCATCTGGCTCAGCTTCCTGGGTGGATGCAGGGTCTGCAAAGCCACTTCTCCCTTGCAGCAGCGCAAGACCTCTCCTGCCAGCAGCACCAGCTCAAACCGACCGAAGCAGCTGCAACACGCCACGTGTGGACCCTGTAAAAAAACCCAGCCATGCAAGAGCACCACGCAAAGTCGCCAAGGAAAACTCAAACAATTCCAAAAGATAAAGGGAGAAAGAAATTAAACTGGTTTCAGCTGGACATCTCCCGTTTATTTCCCACGATTGTCCTAACCAGCATCTCAGCAGCACACAGGGAGGGTGAGGGCCACCTCCCACGGCCAGCTGCATCCTGGTAGCAGGCAGTGCAATCCCCTTACAGCAGAAGTCTCAGACTGGATCTATTCCACATTAATAGTCTGCTCGAGCACTTCTGGGCAAACTGCAGCAAGCAGGCGAGTGACCTGACGCAGGTTTCTTTTCAGCCACTAAGCCACTTTAAAAGACATCTAAAAATATATTAAATGCTTTTCTCATGTGACTTTTCTATGCAAGGGACTGCTCTGAAGCCTGCCAACAGCAAATGGAACGAGACGCTGCTGCAAGACCTCTGTTCTGCACAAACAGCCACCGCATCCTCAACTTGTTTGAGTCCAAGAGACCAGCCTAAGACAAAAAAATCTAGAGTAACACGCAGCAGCATCTGCGACCCATGCAGTTTGCCTTGAGGATCACCACCCAGACGGGGAGCTGCAACGTTTTGCCTTGTTTCTGCTCCAGAAGGATCTGTACTAGCTACACCCAAAAGAGTTCAAATGCATACTCCTCCCAGCCAAGCCTAAAGAAGAAAAATAACTTCCCAGCTTTGCTGACACAGGTAATTCCTCTCCATCCAGGAGAGGCGAGGTAAATAGGACAACTGCCTTTGTAAATGCTTTGCAAACCAGCTCAGCTGGCTGCAACCACAAAACCCAGGCAGGAGGACACTGGCCACTTCAATTCACTCCAGCTGATCTTCCAGTCCATCTCCTTAGAGTAAATTTACACCACCAAGTTTCCCACCAAGACTCTTCCTCCACTCTCAGTGGGGAGCAGACAGCTTCTCTGCTCTGCTGAGATGAGGACCTGTGTGCTTGCAACTTTCTATATGCCCCCGTGTCTATCCTGAACCAAAGCAGACACCAACACACAGGAAATCAAAAGGTGTGTGCTCCTCCAGCAGTTCAGGCTGAAGCAGAGCCATCTGCTTCTACTGACGCAGAGGGTGGCTGTTCCTCGCTCCAAAGCAGACACCCATCCATGTGCCCGGGCGGCTCCCAGCTTCAGCTGACCTTTTCCAGTTGGCACAGCCTACGACTGCCGGTCCCAAACTGGGCTCAGAGTCAGCTGCGCAGAATTCACTAAGAATCAACCGCTTAAAGAAGAATCCCACTCCTAAACACTCGCATATGGAGTCAGCTTAGCCGGCCTGAATTCCCATATATGACCAGAAAACAGGACTTCAGCACGTGAAGCACTCTTCCCAGGGTTCTCAGCTGGAGTGACCATGCCACATGCTACACCAGTCCAGGAGACGCTCCCAAAGAAGAGCTCTGCACCCAACCTTGCTCTCCCTGATCTCCTCATGCTGGTGATGGGCTGCTTTTCCTGCAAGATCTGAGCTGACCAACTTGTCACAGAACACAGGTACGTGCAGCCAAAGGGCAGAACTGCCCCTATATTCACTACCTTGATTTCATCTTGACTTCAGGAAAAATCAAACCCTAATTCTCACTGCCTCTCCTGTTTTCTGCTTTTCTTTACAGAGCAGGGGAGAAGCTGCCTCAAGCCATCTCCTGAAGCATCAAACAAGGCAATGGCTTTCAAGCAGCACGCAAACAGACTATAAGAAATCCACAAAAGGTGGCTTACCTGAAGTTGGCAGGATTGCTTACACAAAGTTATGCCCCTCCAGGGTAAGCTTTAGGAGTCTGTGAAGAGAAAGAGGCTGGAGCTGGGTCATACCAGAACGAAGTACAGGGCACCAGGATGCAGGTCTGCAGGAAACATCTTCCCATGACAGCAGGACACCACCACAACCCTGCTCCCCTGGGACAGCCACAGAGGCGACTGCCAGACCGGGCTGAGCTCCAGAGCCACATCCAGTTTTCCAGATCAGAAGTCACCAAGGCGCCAGCGAGTGATGCATGGTCCTACCTGTCTCTGCAGGTCCTGGCTCTAACCCACCCTGCCCTGTTTCCACTTGACCCAGTGACTAGGACATTTCAGGAGGAGGAAGGGGAGGGTTGGGATTCTGGTTTCCAGGAATAAGGGGTGTGCAATATTATGGCACCAGCACTGGGACACTGGTTTGAGGGGAGGGTGGCGGCTGAACCACATCACAGGTCTGGAGCAGTGCTTCTAGACTCTAGGAGCTCAGCCCATCTCTGATCGAGGCTTTTAAGCAAACCTTCTCACACCTCAATTAGCCATGGTAATCACAGAACACTTCACTCCGTCACATTCAGCACACAGAATCACACACAACTTCTGTCCCAGCTTTTCGCCATTATCACACAGGGAACACCACGGCCTTCTCAATGCTTTAACTCCATAATACGCAATTTTACATCTTGGCCAGTTGCAAACGAAGCCCTTTTCCACACTAGCTTCATGTTTCATGAGGCTATAAAGCCCTATTGTTATACTTTTCTTACCAAGAGTTTACTACCCAGGGTTTGCAAGGTTTTGCAGGCAGTGCTGTTACATGTTGCTTTAGCTTCTTCTGTACTTTTCTGAAGGGGATTTGTATTTATTCTCAGCAATTGTTATTCTCAGAAGATCAAACTTCTTACCCTCCCTGAAGGCTGACCCCTGATATTCACGCAATATTTTATTCTAAGCTGTGATAAAGTGTTTCCTGAAAGAGGAACCACCACAAGGCTGCCGGTGTGCGGATAAGCACAAGCGCTGGCTTCACAGACACGGCTGGAAACACAAAATTCCCCACGCAGAAGACATGAAGTCTTCTGTTTTGGCCAAACAGCTCACTCTGCGATAACAGAACTGATACTGTGCAAACACACACAGCACCGTGGCACAGACCTTTATGCCAGGTTACAGGAGATTGTTGGTCCAAACCCCTTCTGCATTACTGCTACCAACAACAACATTAGCACCCAGCCTGAAAAACACCTGATCTGACCTGGATGCTAATTAAAGTCAGGTTTACTGCTCTGTTCCTGATGCTTTATTCTACAGGGGAATAAACAGCTATTCTATGCACAAACACCACACGGCAGAAGCTTTAAATGAACTCAGTGCAAGAACTAATGAAATCAATGACACAAGTTGTTTGCACCCATTATGTTCAGCTGTTGTCAGCGTTACCGAAATTATACTTTCCGATATGTCTTAACTGTACAGGGTGCTGAAGAAAGGAAGGACACTGGAGATTTTGAGAGTAGATAGTGCAAAGGGATTTTGAATTTTAGGAAGAATACTAGAGAAAGATTCATCCTCAACCAGTCTTTACCCCGTGTCTGTAACGGTAGAAGTCTGTTTTTCTGTTTTATATCTTCCCAATAGGATCCTGCAAAATTTAATTCAGAGAAGGTACTAAAATAAGCACCTTTTATTCTCCAATGCTGGCCTCAGGCAGCATCATAAAAATTCCACTGGAAATATTTCCTTTGGGGTGGGAAAGCACCATGCATGGTCTGTCATGCAGGAATCAGCTCCACCAGCACAGAGAGCTCATACTAAGACCTAACTAGAAAGTCTAAGGGACGCAAATAAGTAATCATCGCAGCCTCAATTATTCATATCAATGCAAGCCCGATGTTGAAAAAAACTTTCCACTGGCATCAAACTCTATTTGCAGATGACTGTCGGACAACTCTAGGCATATTTATTACTTTGGGAACAGCAAAGGGTTTACCTTCAGAGAAAGCAGATGTAGAGGGAAGGTCTTTTCCTTAGAGCAAAAAGAGAGCCCCAAAGCATTCAGTATCAGCACACACTTGTCTTTTTTTTTCCATTTCCTGGCTCAAAACACCTCTCACTACCCACCTGGAAGCCCACACCCGTGCCAGACCTCCCTGTAGGAATCCCAGCAGCCACAACACAAAGAAAAGATCTCACCTTACGTTCCTACAACAGCAACATTTAGAGAAGGCCCAATGAAGCTTTTCTTTGCTGTAGAGGGAACTGAGCTGAAGAACAATACCGAGGGGCTGCTTTAGAGAACAAGTTTACGGGAGAGGCACAGAATCCATACTGGAAAAATTCAGCAACTACTTCCACTCCGATTCAAGTGGTATCTGAACAGCATCCTGACTGCTGGATAACCAAGCACTACAGACAGGGATCAGTTGTATCAACCACTCTCAGTTCCTCTCGCCTGTAATCAGGAAGCCCCAAAGAAGCTACAGACACACCAGGAAATCTCTCTGGAGCTTCACGGGAGCTATGGGCATGGATGAGTTTCCCAAAGAGCCTGGAAGCCTCCACTTGGACAAGAAAAGCCTCCACCTTGCACAAGAAAGAGGGAAGAAGCCTACGTGACCAGAAGCAAGCGGCACCACCCCATCAAGGGACCAACAGACAGCCCCCACGCCGCAATGTGAAGTTGTGTCAGTGGCACAAGGCTTTCACGTCACCTGTCGCAATTCAACATTCAGGTGGGAAACTGCTGGTTCAAACCATCACCTGGCCTCTTCTTACTCAAGCTCATCCAAAATCAATCCCCAGCCCTTGGGACCAATGCAAAATGATCAGTATCTGCTACTGGAAACTCATCAAAATTACTGAATGCTAATCCTCACCCGTAAGGAACACACTTCACAGAAGATTAAGCTTTCTGAAGTCTAAATGTACCATCTAGTTCAAAAAAAGAAATGACCCAGTGCGAATTCATCGCCTACACGCACTCAGCACTCGCGTGACCTGTAACTGCCAGAGTAAACTGAAACCTCTCCCGTAATCACTTTTTCAGCCCCTGAGGAGGGAGGGGAGGAATGCTGCTCCTCAGGTCCTTACCACGGAGCATTTGCAATATCGAGTAGTGCAGGAAGAGGCTTCTAGGCCAATTTATTGGAAAGCTCTGAGAAGCCAGGATCCAAAAGATTTCTGAAGCTGCCCCACGTAACCCTCCATGAGCTGAGCTCTTCTCAGAAAACAGTAGAAAAAATGCACCAGCCCCTTACTTTGAAGATGGCAAATGCTGAGCACTGCGGTGAGACCACAACACAAGGAAAGGGGAAGGAGAACTCATCAGCAGAAACCTTCACTCAAATATAGCTTTATAGGTCTGAGGAGGCTAGAAGAGTGTTTTTCTAAAGAAAAACCCAAACCAAAGCTGAACACTGTCCACCTGTCGGGCTGGAATAAGTTCTACTGCTGTTTCCAAGCCTTACCCTGTGCACATGAAGGCCTGCCAGAGGTAACACACTTTGAATCTCACCAAAAATCACTCTCCAGGCCTAGAAGATACCTATAGGACAACGAAACTGGGGGGACAACTCAAAATACCTGTTACAGCAGCTAAGAGCACCATCCCAAGGGAGAGCTCTGTTGATACAACAGCCCCTTGCCTCTGAGGATGGTCCGACTCCCCTCCCGACCACTTTGCCAAGCTAGTGGAGAAAGGGTCTAGCTGAAAACAAGAACAATTTATTGCCAAGTCAGGAGGATCAGCTGATCAATGCATCAGCTCAGCACCACAGCTGGCACATGGGAGGAGGCAAGAGGGCACAGCTGAAATTAGGGCCCTTTTAAGAGTAGCAAAAGATGAGGCTGGCTGAGGCAACCACTCACCCTGAGCTAACCCACTGCTCTCCAGCACAAGGAGACCCACCTCTGGCCCACCTCTTCTTCCTCCTCCTCCTCCTGGGCCTCGCTCTCTCTTCACCCACATTGCCAGGGTGTTGACAAGCTCCTTCTGGCTCAGGCATTTACAAGATCCTTCCATGGACAATCCAGGTTACTAATTTGCAGAAAGTTAACCCAGGGAAAAAAAAAAAAATATCAAAAAAACCCCACAACAGCTCAGCAAGAAGATTGCAAACACCACGATTGCATGTCTGGAGGTGAGATTATCTCCTCTCCAAAAGCAACAAGACTTACACCAGCTCAGCTGTCCCACGCAGCCTCACCCCTGGACATCGGTGGTGGCATCAGGACTGACGTAGCCTGGCAGTGACAAAGCTCAGGAGGCCACATGGGAGAAGACCATCTGTGTAAGGGTTTGGGGGGACGCTGTGAGCTCCCCGCAGCTAGACGTGTGCAAGGGCCACAGTAAGTAGCCATGGGAACATGTGGCAGCCCAGTGGTCCCCTTGGGTCCCAGCCCACTGCCCAGGGACAGCGCCCCAAATATAGAAGAGTCACAAGGCTGCCCCATCAGCAGGCAGAGATTCCAGGGAATTTCCCAGCATGCACCAAGCTCAGCTTCCAGAAACCAGGAATGCTGGGCTGAGGTGACCTTGAGCAGGACATTGAAATCAAGAAAACAGGGTGCATTCCTAGGGTGCCTGTGTCGCCTGCACACAGCTAATAACTCGGGCAGAAGCTACCATCAAGCAGGAAGCTCCAGCTTTAATCCAGGCTGTGGTTTCACGACACACCTGCTCATCCAAGCAGGTCACTGCTACAGAAGAGGGAGGCCTCTGTTGCCTCCCCACACCTCGAACAAAACTACACCACTTGCCTTGCCCTGCCTCCTCCTCAGACACCCCAACACGCAAGGGGCTTTCTGCTCCCCAGGCGATCAGCTCACGAGCCCAGCAGGCACCCACAAGAGAAGGGAGTGAGCCCCTGCCCAGCAAGGCACCTTGGACCATCCATCATCTCTGGGCAGCGTTGCACCAGCAGATCAGCTCCGACGCTCACGAAAAACGCAACAACAAAGAAAGCGGTAACATCAAATACATACAACCATCTTCGCCACTGGCAAGCAAAATTTTATCCCAGAAAAGCTGAACCAGAGACAGTTTAAGCCAACGGATAAGTGCAGGGAGATACACAGACAGAAAAAAGGCACTAGACTAGGAAGTGTACCTACCCAGCACGTTCACACAGGTTAATATATTACATTTCCATCCAGTAGCACCTTAGTAGTTTGCTTAAACTTATTCAGTCTTGCAGAACAAGCACTAAAAGTACAGGCTCTTGAGGCCGATTTTTTATTTTTCACAGTTTAAATATGGTCACAGTCCTCTGCAAATCAGGTTTAAGATACAGAGCTCTCCAGACTGCACAAACATCCTAAGAACACACATTTTCAGCATACCAAGAGCCCAGATACGCTAGGTCAATCCAACTATGTTTATTTGTATTTCACCCAAATCACCACCGAACTACTTGGAGCTCAAGGAGCGACAGCCTCCCACTGATTCAGCAAGACCAGAAGTAATTGGTAGACAGTCTACAAGCACCGCAAAGAATGCCAGAGGCATTTATTTACATGACCCCTGTTTGCCCAAGGAGAATTCAGCATTTACACTTCCCCTCATTCAAATTAATCATTACTAGATTTAAACCCTCCACACCAACCCTCAGCTAACAGGAGTAAAGACATAAACCACCCAAAATCATCCCCACAATGGAACTTTTTCAATAAACATCATTGCCGAAATGAGACAGACTGTTTTCCTTCCGTCAGCTGGAGTTCCTCCCCAGGCTGGCACAGCACCCTGGTATCTCTCCAGGACAATCTCTCTCGTTATCTCTCCAAGACATGGAGAAGGCAAGGGGACACCACTCCTCCTGTTGAGCAACATCCCTCCTGCCAGGGCAGGACCACCACATTTACCCTGCCAGGCTGACCACACACCGCCTCTCACACCTGTGCCGCAGCCACTAAAGCACGAAAACTCCCAGGGGACCCTGTGGCTGCCACCGCGCACAGTCCTCTCCTCTGTCAGACCCGCACGTGACCGCTGGTCTTCAGCAAAAAGCACCTCTCAGACTCTTCAGCTCGTGCTCCCTCAGATGTTACCCCTTGCTCTACCAACAAGGGACAGGCAAGAATTCCTCCAGACCAGCCGTCCGTGGAAGACGAGTTACGGTCAGAGCTTCGAGCCAACTCTAACCACACACTTTGCCACTGAAGCTGGCAAAAGGTCTCACGTCCTTCTCCATTCCAGCTGAGCCCGGCACACTGGGCAGTGAGAGACAAGAGGAGAAAGAAGTAGATAAGCAGCGCTCGAGCTAGCAATGAGTACCAGCCATTTCTAAAAACAGAGAAGTGCTTGGGGTTAACAAATCCCACAGAAAATGTATTGGTACACAGCAAGGCACAGAACATCCTTAGTGATATCAGCCCCACAGCTTGTGCCAATTCCCCAGGCCTAATATCAGCAATTAAGCAGAGTTTACTACTTGGTTTAGACAATGCTGAAAGAAACAGGTATTTTTAAGCCAGCCTGTGCTGTCAATAACATCCCCCTAGTTACTCAAGAATTTGTGCCAGCTCCCAGAGAAGTGAGGGCAAACTCCTGCAGCAAGAAGACCTGGAATCAGCCAGGCTTTCCTGATTACTCCTCTGAGTAAACAGTGGTGTTCCCAGCACTTCAGCTTGCTCTCAAGCTTCTCCTGTTGGCATACTACCCTATATTTAGGATAGAAGAGTGCAATGACAAGCATCGGGAAGAATGAATAAGTGGTTTAGGATGCTCGGAATAGCGGCACAGACCGTGTGAAGAAACCTTTGCTGAATTAGAAACTCTTAAAGCGAGGAAAGGAATTTGTCAGGCTAAAGATGGGAAGAGACAATGTTTCACATAGAAAGTTAAATAACAAATTTTAAGGACGGTATTCCCAAGGCAAGGCAGGCTAGCAGCCCACTGTGCAACAGCAACGGGCAGTGAAATCAGCCCCTGCCTGGAGGGGCTGAGAGAAGATAGCTGAATACTTAGCCCTTTTATACCAAAAGAAGACTTTAAAATCATTTTGGACAGATGAGTGACATCAGCGCCGTTTTCCCCCAAGCCCAAGGCAGACACAGCACACCTCAGGGAGTGGCTGTGAACCCTGCCA
>NW_009706378.1:0-210 GCF_000703405.1 Apaloderma vittatum | reverse complement strand
CCCCCCCCGCCCCCCCCCCAGCCCCGCCCCCCCCCGCCAGCAGCTTGACCACGTCAAGCCCCAAAACCACAGACACGCACATGGGGAGGGGGCGGGCTGTGACCTGCAAATCTGTGGCAAAACTTGCTAGATCCACATCTGTCGACCCGACGGAGGCTCGGGCGAACTGCTCCACAAACCTGTCGCTTCTGAGCACGCTGGGACGGCACT
>NW_009706377.1:15400-33987 GCF_000703405.1 Apaloderma vittatum | reverse complement strand
CGGCACCGGCCGGGTAAGGAGAATCCCCACAAAAAGCTGCAAAGGCAAGACGCACCCACCGAAAAGCGGTCTCTTTTAAAAAAAAAAAAAATTAAAAAAAATTGGTATCAAACATTTCAGTTAACTTTATTGATTATTACTGGAGAGAAGTTAGTACAGGGTAAGAGGCGAGATGCAGCTGTTCCTTTGGTCACCCCTGCATCGGGGGGCTCCGGGTGCAACAGCCTCCTCCAGCCTGGCCAGATCCTTCACACCTTTCCCTGCTGTCTTCCCAACTGTCCTGCTGCAGCTCGTTTCCAAGGGAGGATGGGTTTTGCTCAGTCCTGTGCCCAGGGTGGTCTCCAGCTCTCCTCCAGAACCACAGTCTCTCTGAAGAAGTTACATTAATTAGCTCAAAACACAGCCTCAGTTTCCTCCAGGGAAAGATCTGGATGCCCAAACCCTTCTAGAACCGGCATTTTGATGAACAGGTAACAACAGAGCAGATTAGGTTAAGTTACAAACTGTTTTTGATACAAAAACATGAAATATCCCCTATTAGCATCAAGAAGGCATCAAAGTTTTAATAGTCTTATTATAAAATTGTACCAGCATTTTTACTGAAAACAATATAGATCCTGTGTGTATTTAGTTTTGGTTGTGTTCTTGATAAACAGTTGCGTGACAATTGCCAAACGCCCATTGTGGTTCTCCGAACCTCAGTACAAATCACATGCATCACAAATACATAAATAGATCTTAATGAGGCAATATAAAAAAATACATATTATACAAGAACCTCAAGTATACTAAAAATCAGTTTGCTTGTGAAAATTTACACTTAATACAGCAATACTCCCTGAAAGTAAAGGTGGCTACAAAGAGGTGGCAAAAGCAGTAGACAGGAGGAGAAAAGATATTGCAGAACTCTTGTCCAATTTATTGCTAGGTGTAGATTACATCAAGAGTAATCTGTTCGAGTTTTTTTAATTAATCCTTCAAAGGTCAAATTGTATCAGGAGTTCCAAACACAGAGTACAGAAAAAAACTGCAGTACGTGTAAAAATAGCATCCATTTAAGTTAGACAAACCCTTCTAAATACAAGACAGAAATCACTTATTCTGTAAAAAATTCAGAGCACATGTTTCTGAAGCACCAGCATAACATCCTAACATTAAGCTGGAGTCTTCATAAACATACCTGGAAAATTCTTTCTTGTGCTAACCATTCATAAGTGTCAGAAGGCATGCACTTAGATTTTATCCTAGCACGTGAAGTTTGCTACAGCAGATCTCATATCTGAATCCCTAATCATAGAATGTGTTGGTCTGGAAGGGACCTTTAAAGGTCATCTAGTCCAACTCCCCTGCCATGAGCAGGGACATCTTTAACTAGATCAGGTTGCTCAGAGCCCCATCCAGCCTGGCCTTGAATGTCTCCAGGGATGGGGCCTCCACCACCTCTCTGGGCAACCTGTGCCAGTGTTTCACCACTCACACTGTAAAGAACTTCTTCCTAATGTCTAATCTAAATCTACTCTGCTCTAGTTTAAAACCAGTGCCCCTCATCCTGTCACTACACATCCTTGTAAACAGTCCCTCCCCAGCTTTCCTGTAGCCCCTTCAGGCACTGAAGGCTGGTTTAAGGTCTCCCCTGAGCCTTCTCTTCTCCAGGCTGAACAGCCCCAACTCTCTCAGCCTGTCCTCATAGCAGAGGTGCTCCAGTCCTTTGATCATTTTTGTGGCTCTCCTCTGGCCCCGATCCCACAGGTCCAAGACTTTCCCGTGTTGGTGGCCCTGGAGCTGGACACAGACCTCACACTCCAGGTGAGGTCTCAGCAGAGCAGAGCAGAGAGGCAGAATCACCTCTTGATCTGCTTATGACGCTGCTTTTGACACAGCCCAGGATGTGACTGGCCTTTTGGGCTGTGAGCACACATCAGTGGCTCATGTCCAGCTTTTCAGCCACCAACACCCCCAAGACTTTTTCCACAGGACTGCTCTCCAGCACATCATCCCCCAGACTGGACTGATAACAAGGATTGCCCTGACCCAGGTGCAGGACCTTGCGCTTGGCCTTGTTGAACCAGTGGACAGTAAAATTTTCCACCAGATTCTACTTCATTGTTTAGTCCATTTGCACATGGAAAGCACATGCAGCAGAAATTAGATGCAACTATTGCAACTTTTAATAACACATTTATCTGAGGTTAAGAGGAAAAACAGTATGGCTTGAAGCTACAATACATATAGTAAGTGCTACTACAACAGTGTAAAGAGGTAAAAAAACCTGCCCACTTCTGCACCTGTATTAAGTGTAAACTTTCAGAACGTTAAGAAACATTACAAAGTAAACTCATTTGCGTTAAAGTAACCAGAGAAGACTTCAGAGTTTTAAAAAACAGTTTGAAAATCTATCATAACAGGTTTAGAAACTTTTTAGTATTTTTAGTGTTTGTAGAATTGTAACTTTGGTGTTCTGTTCTAGCAAATCAGTACAGTGCCTGTAATAAGCCTCATCAAAACAGATGTTCTATAATGAAAAATATTAATTCCATTTTCAATGGTAGACTTGTAGGATCCGACATTCCACCATCAATCACAGGAATCAGAGTGCTGTCCAATTCATTCAGGTAGTTCTGTGGAAGAAGGTGACCTCCAGATCCGGCTAAGTACTCAACCTAGAAGAAAAACATAACAGTGTGGATATTAAGAGTTTTTGTATTGATGAGACAAATACAAGTATATTACCTTGGGAAAAGAATATTTCAGCTAAAATGAAGTGATAAAACACTCCAGCACTGGCAACTCAATGGGTTTTGAGGTCAATCACGACCAATTAGGCTTGCCAGCAAGAAGCACGGAACATTCCCCCCGGTTTTACAGGGCCACCACACATTCTCTGCATCCTGGACTGCTTCAGTCTGATGTCTAAGAGCAATCTGATTATATGCTAGTATCAGTTACTATTAGATTATTTTCAAAATATACTACTGAAAACTAAACTTTCAGGACTGTATTTCCCGCTTCTCTAAAAAAAAAAAAAAAATAAAAAAGGGAAGTGTAACATGGAACACCTTCAGAAGCAAGAAACTGAACTGGTCTGCAGTTTTGTAATCTTTTGAGAGGCATCACATACCTTACCTTTGCTCCCTTCCATCCTTGGATGGGCAGCCCTGTCCTTTTCTGCTGTACAGATTTTAGTGCACATATCCTTTACTGAACTACATTAGGGAGCAAAATCAGCAGAAAACCATGTACTTCCAGAAAAGCATCAGAAAATTAAGTCTAGGAGTCTCTAAACTGACCTACCTTGGAAGCAGATGAGTGCCAGACAGTTAGAACTAGGGAAGGACTGACAGCTTACTGTCAGCAGCAATTAGGGAATTTGGGCAGAATAAGGAAACAGGACTACTCCTTTCAAGAAAAACTAGTCATTAAGACAGCTTCTTCATGAGATTTCACCCTCAGTCTGGATCTGGGATAGGGCAAAAACCAAAACCACTCAGACAGAGATTCAAGGTCTTTCCAATAAAGATTTCAGCTGAAATAAGTGTCTGCAATAAAATGTTGAAAAATTACCATATCTGAGTCAACAGAAACTCTTAGGCCTATCTTATTCATCCCATTATTTTTCAGCGTTTTAAGGTGTGGGCAAAGAGCTGCACTGCAGGCAAAACCAATTTCTTTAGCAAACTGGTGAGGAACAGGACTGGATAGTTCATGGTCCTTTAGAAAATAGTATACCTGAAATTACAGAAAGGATAAGGACAGTCAGCAGCCTGGTTATATTAAAAAGTAAGGGAAGTGCTGGCAAAGTATTCTAATATTTCATCTATTCAATCAAAATACTTAAGTGACCATGGAAATATCTGGATTATGTATTTTCAGTTATCAATGCTAGCTTTTAGTTTTTTTCAGAGGAGAAAAATTAGAAGTAGGTAAACTTAATGAGCAGCAAAGAACATTCTGCCTATCAGTATGGCTATACATTTACTTTCTTTAGTATGATCACTTTACCACTTAACTATTCTAAAAAGTAGCATAAAAGCTCAAGAACAATGTAATTTACTAACTTTGGTACACTTTATAACTTTTCCCTCTCTTTCAAAGTCTCTGCCTTGTGGTACTTTTTCACTCTGAGTTCCTTCCATTGATTTTCCATCGACTGGGCTTAAAATCCTGTGGAAGATAATAGTATGGTTAATCATTAAATAAACATTTTATGATTTAGATTGAATAATTTGTATGAAATGTTTAGCCATCCTTAAAGGCTATTTAAACAGCTTTGCAACAAAATGTTAAATAGGGCTTGCATCCTGAAAACATAGATTTTACAAAAGGAACCAGAATACAGAACAAACAATGCCTACTCGATTTAATGAAACCCTCATAGTACAGATTTAAGCAGCTATAAACCTTCTTAGGTCAAGCCAGCTTGTTTTAACTGGTCAGTGAAGTCACAGCAAAAGGTCTACCACACAAACACTTGTGGCATAAGAAGTAACTTAAGGTAAGGCAAGTTTTGAGTTAGTGATCTATAGCTTTAAGTTGAAGGTACATAAGCAACCATTCAAATCACATCCATCACATCTCATTTGCTTTGCTGAATGATGGCATTCCAAGCAGTGAATGGCCAAGGGCAGTACTATGCACTGCCAAGCCCCACCAGGGATTAATTGCATCCTCACACAAAATAATTACTGATTTCATGGAGGTCTTAAGAAACTGAGGGTTCACACTCTTGTCAGCTTCCCCAGCAGAGAAAATAAATTTTTGTGAACCACATGCAAAATTGTTCTGTTAGTGCCATCTAAAGGATTGTAGGTAGTTTACCATTCCATCCCCTTTCACGTTTTAGTGTCAAGTACTTTCTTTCACTAAAAGCATCTTAGATTAATTGCAAGACATTAAAGGTGGATATCAGAGTTGGGAACAAGAATTCTCTAAGATGTTTTGCTTTGGTAATACAATTACCCCTTGTTTGTTTCTTCTTCATTTTCCACCCAGCAAATATCTACATATTCTTTTACGTCTCCAGTATCCATTTTGCCACAAGTTATTTTAAAGTCCTTCTTGTCTCTTAATGCCTGACGTAGGTTTTCCATTGTTTCTGGTGTTATTTGTACCATCAGTCCATCTAGAAGAAAAATCAGTTGAAATTCCAACTTGCGTCTGGAAAGAGCAGCACAGCTTTTTAGTAGAATCTTGGCATAAATTCTAGTGGGACCAATCCTCTCTCTATAGCTTTTTAATGAATGGACACCAAATGGACTTCATCCCCCAACTAGTAAATATCTAAATGAAAGGGGAAGTAATGAAAAATCTTTCTGGTCAGTGGAACTAAGACTAAAAAGAAAGAATAAATAAATAAATCTCCTAAGATTAGTTTAAGTTTTTTGCACTTGTACATCAATGCACGTATTTCATCAATACAACAATGTAAACAATTTCAGATATAGGCAGTTGTAAAGGACAGATCACAGTAACTAAAATAGTTAAAACTTAGTATCTTTTTAAAAAAATAGGTGAACTAGCATGTATTTTTTTATACAGCCCTTTTTTGCAGTAGGCATTCTCTAAGAAGTTAAAAATCCTGAAGTTTAGCTCCGGAGGAATAAAGATCTTGCACAAGACTGCTGCTAATTTCTTTCTTTTTTTTTCCCCCCCTTTAAGTCTCTTAAAAATAAACCACACAAAACAAAGTTCTTACCTTCAACTATACTGGATTTAGCTAAAAATCCTGAAGATGGTTTTAAGGCTCCATTAAAGACCACAAAGCTTGCACCTGTAACTAGAAAAGTAGGAACTAAAATCAGTACCACTTCCTATCACTTAGGTTTGTCATTACTAATGTTCAACTTGCAGTCCTTTTTTAAAAAGCCAGCAAAAAAGGTACTACTACACATAAAGCGCTAACAGAACTCCCTCACTGACAGGATGATATGAAATATAACTCCCTAAAAAGAGAAGGATTTTTTGCCAGTTGGATCCTGGCAAAAGAGACCAGCATTGTTTACTTATTTTGTGAGCGCATACGCTATCCTTTTAAGAGACTGTCAGCAAGCCAGAACAGTATACATAGATAAGACACAGTTGAAGAAACAGTGCTGTGGCTTGTTGTTTGGTGTTTTTTTACTCCTTTAAAACAGACATGCCACTCAACTTCTAAATTTATTTAGAGAAGATACTCCTGAAGTCTAGATTATTTTCAGAAGTACTAAAACCAACTGAAAGAAAAGATGACACAAGTACATTTCCATGCTCCAAACCTTTGCATATATATGTTAACTACACACAGTGCTTCAAAGAAGAACACGCTAAGTAGCTATGTTTAATGAACCACAGAACAACATTTCAAGTTGACACTGGAGATGGCAGGTGTCTGGAATTTTCACCTGGAAATCTCCCCCTTTCTCCCTGCACCTCAGCGGACCATGTTGAAGAGCATGACTCACCATTCCAGGTGCTGCACAGCTGTGTTACTTTCAGGAACTAAAATGAACCTCTATGCTCTTCTCTGTATATGGCCTTGTATCAGTTTGCTAGGTGTTGCACTGTTACCACATTTCCATACACCCAGTTATTGACACTGTTCGTTTACATATGTAAAGACAGCACCCAATTCACACACAGAATAAATTTAAGATTTTGAAATATGTAAAGAATCTGATTATGTCTGAAAATGTAAGCTATACTAATTAGATTTTGGAAACAAAGAGGAAGAACATATTAATCTCCAATTAATACAATATTTGTAAAAGTTGGATAAGTGTTGATATCAAACAGCAGCATTTTATTTTGCATTTAAATTACTTTCTTGCTTGAATGCTGAGCTTTGTCTCAACAAGGTACTGGGAATATGTCGTGTCCTTGCAGCCTAAAAGTAAACTTAGCCTTCTTCTCTAGAAATACGATTTTTCACCACAAAAGAGAACTAGATAGCTTACCTTTCCTAGGATGTCCAGTAGCACTGATTGCTTGTGTGTGATAGAGGCCATGCTCATTCTGCATACACACTAAGTGAGAATCTGCTTCAGTATTAAAACTTGCTCCAATACTAATTACATGTTCATTAGAAGAATTTATCACCTTCATTACCTGTCAATACAAAACTTGTCATTAAACTGACAGATCTCACTTCGCAGTACTCATTTTAAGTTCAAGACCTTAGAGGAATCCATCTTGTTTAAAACAAAATCCCCCAAATTATTCACTTATTTCTAGAGAGTTTTAATAGTGTGATGACTAGGAATGCAAATCCTGACCACAATCATGATCATGATCAAAAATACTACTTCAGCTGAGAGAGGTAAGTTGTGAGTAACACAGGAATGAGAATAGCAGTTGTAGGGATTCTGTTGGTCTTAAAGCTAAAATACACTTAAAGCCTCATGCACTTTGCTATTCAGGTTGGTTTTTGTTAACACTGCATTGAACAAATTGTAAAAAGAACTACAATGGCAAGAAATTATTTTTTAAAGTTCTTGGCAAAATAACACTCTTTAAAATACACGCTAAAATATTTTGAAGAAACTGCTGATTTTTTAGCATGTAACAGTTATCCTGAATCTCCACCTTTCATCATTATGCACCTTCTGACATATCCAGGCAGACGGAAATGCGTATCAGATTATTTCATGCCCTTTGCCTCCTCTATCATATGCTTACATAAGTTTAAAGTTCAGAGAGTCTACTGCAGAGCAAATAGCATATTAATTTAGAGAGCTGCCATCAAGCTGAGAATCCACTTGCAGAACTGCCTAGAAACTAGGTGGAGAATAAAAACATCACAGCCTTTAAGAGCCACCTGTCCTTTTTAAAATTTTCTTTTAGAGCTCATGTGACTGGTATTAAATGAACAGTAAGGACTAAAGCAGTTTGGATTAGAAGGGCAATCAAGGTGGTTTTACTCACCTCATTATACTTCCTTATGGGAATTTTAATACAGCTTCTACCCATTTCCACATGAACAAACAGGTTGTCTATGGTGTGCAAAGTATACTGGTAATTTCTAAGGTCCTATAGTAGACAAAGTTTTTATGTTAGCACACAAATACCTTTTATAACAAATACTACCTAGATAAAAGCACTTTACGTATATTACAGTAAGAAAAGTGATCACAAAGTCTTCAGCCACTGTCTACTTAGGCTTGGAGATGTATGTGAAGGGTAGCTTAGTAAATATATTAGCAAATTTGTAGCACTAACAAGTGAGCTTTATTTACCACTGGGTTATTTAGACTTTGACTACTTTATGCACATTAGTATGTTACACTGTTTTAGATAATAAAATACTTCAACACTCTCCTGCTCTCAAATAAAGCATGGAAGCCACCACCTAGATCAGTTTGTTTCCAGGCTCATATGATATCCTATAGCTCTAACTTGTTGAGTTATATAGCCCGAATAATGCGCTGTTTCTTACACCTTTCTTTGACATTAGTTATCATTCATCACCTCAACCACTTCGACAAACTTCCCTATTCTGTTTTGTTCCAACAGAACAGCATTAGGTACAAAATGATACCGTGATCTCATTTGCCTTTACCAGCTCAGCTGAAAAAAAAAGGTTAGAGAAGCGTCTTGTACTAGCTGAGCCAGGTAATCAGCATTTTGCAAAGCAAGCAGTGGGAACGTGTGCTTCTTGTCAGGAATACGTCTCTTGATGAAGCAGGTGTTTTAACCATTGCTTCAAAGTTACACTACAGACACAGCTATGAAGGAGATTCAGCATAACCCTAAGCCAGCTGAAAATAAACTCCATAGAAGCTCCCTTCACCAGGAGAACAACATTAAGATTTCTCAAAGTCTGAAGATGCAATTCCATGTTGGCAAAAGACGGACTAAAGACTGTAGTTTCACCTCAGCTATAATGGTCTCTAGATTCTTAAAAGATTTAGTGATCACCTAAACAACACATACAATTCTTTCCATACCCTTACAGCACTTTTCATCACAGCATTAAGGATAAATTCTATCCATATATTAGAAAAGTAAGGTTACTGGTCAGGAATACAGGCTTACTGGAAGTTTAAAGCAAATTATTTGGGTAATAGAAGAAAAACTTTCTCAGGAAATAGCATAAATTCCAGACGTGACTTACCCCAATGATTTTGCCAAAAGTTTTTTTTATGTAGGACCAAGGTTAACTGTGGTAAGATTTCAAGAATAAGAGTTTTGAGGGCATTTTACATAATCTAAATTACAACACAACAAACATTTACTCACAACAAGCAGATTCATAATCGTGTGTCCAATCTCTCCAAAAAGTGGCTTCCGGTGCCTGAAACTTAATACAGGAGTTGGATATGCTACGGTGGAGGAAGAAAAAACAAAGGTCACACTGACCTATGAACTACTGTAAAACTTGCTAAGCCAAGTATTTATTGTTATTTTCAGCTATAGACTATGTTTCTTAATCTCAGTATCTGACCAGCCAAAGGAACTACAGGCCCTGTCTGCTTCTTTGCCACAGACTATCCTTGAGCCCAGTGTATGGTTTTGCTACCCACAGCTACATCCTACTGCAATGTCATTGCACGGAATCAACTCTCCTACTGCCAAGGATTTTGTGGCAGAGACTTGCTGCTGCTTGCACATGCTGTGTCAGCTCTGGTTCCTGCAATAGGTGATCAGGATGAAAAAACATCCTGGGTTCAGTCTTTGGGTCACCAGCTGTAGGAGGGCTTGCAAGGCTTTGTAGTTGCTTGAATAAGAATACCATAAAGGTTAACATCTGATTCTATGTTAATGCTACAATACAAAGTGAAGCACCACATAGTGTTGATAAAACAGAGTGAGTGAGGATGTTCACACAAAGTAACAGGAAGTCTCATGGCTACAGTGGGAAACATGCAGATGGAAACCAGGGAAGGCAGTGAGATGCAGAAGACCACGGACCGCAATATGCAGCCATTTGAAAACAAGTAGCATATCTAACTCAGGACTGCGAGGTCAAAGGTACAAAACTGGTAGAAAAAAACCCACAAACATTCCAAATCAAACCACAAGTAGTTTGCTAAGAGAAAAATGAATTACAAAGAAGCTACCCTCCCTGTCAATGTGCAGACAGAAGCCTGGTCAGTATAAATCAGCTACTGATTCAAAAAATCCATAAATGAGTGATACATATTTATGGACTTGCAGCTTCTAGAATAGCAGGATTATTTATCAAAAATGCATTCAGGTCAGGAAAGCTGCATACAATACATTTTTGAAATCTATTCCACTTAAGGAACTGCTGCATGCTGCATCTTAGCTGAACTCCTGCTCTCCAGCAGCAGTGCAACAGGAAACAAACAGCACATCTATTGCTAAATTAAAATGCTTGCATTATTCATGCAAGTACACAAGCAACTCTAGAAGGCATTTAAGACAGTATTCGCTTCCAGGTTTTTCTCAAGCTAAGTTTATCTGTTCCTCAAGGCAATGGGAGTCTGCTAAACACTTTCCTTTGGCGAGGCTGGAGCAGAGTCAATGTAAATCTCATTATGAGAGCAGAAAATGCTCTCATCGGCCTGCAACAGACTGTGGAAAGTAACTCCTGCATGGAGGTTGTATCACTGCACAACCTCTGGTGATGCACGTTTACATGATCTGCACTTAGCTCACTCTGCAAGAATGCCTCCTGCATTTTTACAGCCCTAGAGACTTCAAATTTATTAATTAGTAGGTTATCCTTAAAAGTAAGGAACCTTTATCTATTTCATGAAGCAGTAATACTTTTCCAATATACTCAATAACAGTAATTTAATTCAAAACCCCCATTTGTCAGAATTGTAAACAGGGCTTGTGAACTTCCTTTCAAATTTTTCTCCTATTACAAGTGTCAGACATTTTGATAAGTTACTGCTGTTAGTAAACTAGCCTCTTCTAATCATCTGAGGGAAAAAAAAAATAAATTAAGGGAGTCTAGCAGCACAATGTAAATTCCCAAGCGTAAAACTTCAGTCTTACACAGAAGTGCAGTATAAAATACTGCAGAGATTACTTTAAATATTTCGCTTGTGTAAAAAGTTCATATTTTCCAAAGAGAATCTTACATTTATACAGCTATTTAAAGTGTCAGAACTTACCCCCATATTCTGCTCCCAATCTCAACATTAAACGGATTGGAAAAACTTTTGCCCAGGGTATTTCCAGCTTATGGATGAGAACGCCACAAAGAAAAGGGATATCTGGTAGAATGTGATCATCGAGTTTCTGAGAAGGTGGTGAAACAAACAGGAATCCTCCATGCTCTTTGCTACCAAGAAAGTCTTCAGTGAAAGTAATGTTTTCCATGCTTCTTATTAACTTTCCTGTAGAAAGAGGGACAGAGAATATTTGCACATCTGCAGAAGTAATACACTACTGTCAAGAAAACTACTCTTGACCAGTGGCCTCCTACAGACTGGTAAGCCATGCGATGTCTCTCATACCTTCCTGGAAGTCTGACAGACATCTAAACCCACAGCCTAAGTGGTCTGTATTTACTAACTAAATTTACTAACTAAATGAACTTGAACATGAAATCATTTTTTTCTAAACCAATGCCAAAAACCTTGGGGTGTACAGAAACCCTGGAGCATACCCACGTTCTGACACACATCCACTGATGAACTTCGATTAACAGACATCAATTATTTATACATGTATGATTATTGTTTATTCTAGATTGATTATTCTAGAAATTAAGTTGCAGATGTCCTAAACCATTAGACTCAAGGACTTATATACAGAATTTCCAACACAGTATGACCGAACAACAAAAAAGTCTGCAACTAAGATGCAGAAGTATATGAAACAAAGAAACTTTTTTTCCCCCTTCCTGCTGTTTATTTAGAAGCCAGAGCTAATGCTACAAGGTTTTTCAACAGAATTATTAAATACCCATAGATATGTTCAGAAAAATGCCGTATCAACTTCCACCTTTGAAGATCAGCAACAAGATATTATAAAATAAAATTTACATACCTTTCATTGCATCCTTATAGATGTCAATAAATAATTTAAATATTTCACTGGGAAAAATCTCTTCATCTGGCAAACACTGCAACAGAATGATAATTTCTGCCTGACCCAAACAATGTAGTCCATTTGTGGAGAAGTACCAACACCTTTCTGAAGAATCTTTAATTAAAAAGATAATACACCAAAGTAATGTTGTTTTACAGTCAGAAAAAGAAAAGTAAATTTAATAGAAAATGTGCACTACTTACAAGTTATTAGCTTGATATTTACAAGCAAGTTTGCATTTAGGATAAAAGTTAATGGATTAGAACCTCCTTCCACAAGAAGCAAGGTGACTTGTTGGCGAGATGGATGTTCTTCCACTAGAGGATCTAAATAAATTAACATTCAGTTTAGTTCAACATGTCAGCCAATAAAACAAGAATTACACAGCATATTAAAGGCTGTCCCATTCTCCTATCTTAAGAAGGTGGTAATTATTCTCAAACTTAGAATCACTACAAATCAACCAAAAAATAGCGTACCCTGAGATTCAAAGAACACTTAAAAATAAAGCAGTAGCTGGTAACAAAGCTGCAAGTCTCCTCATCCATATAATAGGAGTGTTAGTTACCATCAGTCACTACTATAAGGCATTTAAGTGATAAAGTATTCTCTTCATTACATATTATCCTGTCAATAACACTTACTTGCTGCTGCACGTTGGATATTTGAGTAAGTGAGATCAGAATCGTATTAAAATACAGATTATACACAAAAGTTCATATTTAAAAGTCTCGCATCAGTTGAATAAATAGTAACAATTTTCTCAAATTTTACCTTTTCCTTTTTCACCCACTGCAAGCAAAAGTGGCGGCAGTTTATCACCATCAGGCACAAGGCTGATCCCTTTACGAACACAGTTTTCAACACCACATAGTGCTCTGTAACTTGAAGGACTAACAGGCATATCACCTGCAGCCTGATCAGCTGAATTGGAACTAGTCTTCTCAGGTTCTGCAGCAGGAGAACACTCTATAGTTTCTAAAATTGCCGATTTATAACCATCTATGACCTCATTCAGGCCTGGAATGGCCTGCTGTGCATCAGCTGAAGAAACAGAAGGACATAATTCTTCCATTCTTGTAATAATATCTATTTCTTCCTTAAGTTTTGGATTTACATCAGTTAATGTGTCATCTTCCTCTGGGTTTGCAGCCTACAAAGAAGAAAAAAAAATATTAATCTACACTTTTATCTCACAACAAGTTGACTTTCTAGAAGCAAAAAGAAAAATCTATTGCAAGTACTGAGAATGCATTTCCTCTAAACAAGATGACATCAAACCTCTCCTGGATATTTTTTATACATTTTTTTTTTATACATTTTTTTTTTTTACATCTTTATGAGTTACATTAGGTGATCATGCATCATCAATTTGTTTGCTCAGTAACTCAAAATTTGTATCAGAGCACTACAGATCAGTCATTTCAGCACCAACAGTCAGATGTAACACGGTTTACAATAAACCAAGTACCTCTCCACTCATCTGTTTAGTACCACTGTTTCCCCACTCATAGGTACTTAATATTGTCATTATTGTCATTGCCATCATTGGGATCAGCAGTTCAGTACTGCAAATGTATTTCTATATCTTCACTATGTGTTAGTGTAACTGAGTCCAGTGTTTTAAAATCTGATTAATTTCTAGCCTGCTGCTCCTCCAATGAAATGGATATGACAACCTATGAGCATAGGCACAACTAGGATGTGAGCCGTCAGTGAAAAAACACAACCAAACACAAATTAAGAGGCGTGCTATTGTATTTCAAGCGTGTTACACTTTCACCTATCCCAATAGGGAAGACTTTGGTTTTTTTCTTGTTGCAATGCAAAGAACTCTATGGTTGCCCTGTAATACTTCTCCTGGAATGCCATCAGGTTGCAGTAAATCCTCTGGCTGGAGAATTCACATGTCAGGGAAGAAAAAAAAAAAGATACCACTGCCAAAAATAGCACCCTACAAACACACAAACAAGAATGTGACTAAATCATCCTCTAAGAGAATTCTTCCCCATGAATTTGCTTGCTGTTTTGTTCATATCACTTTATATTTTTGACTTTCACAGCATCTTGTGGCACCATGTTCAGGATTATGTGTTACCCAGTTGTATTGCTATGGCTTGAATCATAGGCCCTGAACTGAAGTTGACCTATAGATGAACCTCATGGCCCCATACGCCAGGCTGTGGGAGGAGTCTAACGGAGTGAACAACACCAGATGTTCCTGCATTTGAAGTTACGTAAAGTTGTTCATTTAACAGTGTAAAAGCTGGACCCTCTTGCAGCAGCTTCAGAGACCTCACCTATGAACAGATGCACTGCATAGGACTTCCCAATTGCTGGGACAGTTCACCAGAATCCTCGCTTCAACAGGGTCTCCCCAGCCACTGCTGGTCTGGATGATGATAATAGGGCGATTGGTGATGGATCTCTCTTAATAACTATGGCTAACTCCATGTAGTAATGATCAGGTGCATTACTCTGCTTGTTCTCCTTGCTGCTTAAAACTAGAGTATAATAAGCTTGCATTGCCTTATTCCCATAATACTTTGAAATAGACTTTAAAATAAGCCAACCCCTCTGTGGATGCATATGTCCTTTTCTGCAGAATACCCCCCCTCCCCAGACCAATTAGTAAACCACCAGTAAAGTATATACTTTACTTTAAAGCTGCAATATGGTAGTTTTGTTTGAGCTTGTGAAGCTGCATATAAGAACCATTAGATGATTATTTCCCACTCCCTTTGGCCATGCTGCTTTTAATTTTAGACATGGCTTATCTTCTGCAAGTGAAAATATCCTACTCCTTCCCCAAAATGGAAGACAGGAGTCCTTCCTTGTTCAAATCAAGTCACATTTACTATTATCTTTTCCTCATGGATTGAGGCTGAATTTCATGCTGCACACCCAGTAGTTGTTCAGATCATCCATGTACAAATAATAACGATCTGATATGGTTACTAGCTTTACTAATTTGTTTTAAAAGCTCTTGAGAATTTATGTTATTACTTGAGACAGCACTTCAAAGCTGTTTTATTTTTAAAAGGCTCCACCTGAAGAAATCTCTCCAAAACTTTCCACAGGAAACCTACACCATTTCTTTGGGCTTTTCTTGTCAAGTGCATCTAGTTCAACACCACAAAAAAAAGCCAAGCCCCCTCTCAGTTCCGTATTAGTTCTCATTAGAAGCAATATATAGGTTTTGCAGTAACCTATAATGCAGTACTCTGGGGTGCTAAGCAACTTCTGTTTAGCCTAATCCAACAGGCAAGACACTGAAAAAAACCCACAAACTTCTACTGTAAGCATATTATTAGTGACAGGTTTCATAACTATGGCTGAAGTTACCTTCATAAAAGTAGTTAGGCAAAGGCTGTGTAGAAGAAGTTTTTTGAAGTTCACATACACCCCAAACCACACACAATTTCCTTTCATGTATGGTCTACAGAATATTTCAATTCAAGGACTTCACAGCCAGCCCCCCCAAAATTTTTGGCTCAGATTATAATCAAATATTTGTGAAGCAAAGTCATATTATGGCAAGGGGTCCCACCAGAAGCAAGCAAAGGTATTTGAACAGGTAATTCAAACACCTACACATACTTAATTCATACCGTATGTACCTCTGGCAAGTCTGAGTTTACTGTACTTAAGTCCTGTGACAACATCTTTGCTCCAGATGAAAGTGTTCTCGCATCTGCCACTTCGCCATTCGGCAAAATACCATCTGCAAACCAAACTCTCCTCTGTTCTTTGGGGCACAGCCCTAGGACAGGTTAAGAAAACAACACTGTTATTTTGTTGTACTGACTTAATATCTGAAAGAGGTAAAAATTAAGTGCCTCCTCCCCTCAAATATAAAAAGAACCTGTTTACTGGAACCAAGCACAGGCATACAGTTCGACATCAGCCAGCCTCCAGTCAAGCAAATACTGCAAAAATACCTCATTCTTGCAGAGGAACCTGCCATGCTATAGTTAGATCTATCAGTTCCTATATAAAGGAGGCTACTTGCTCAATTGTCTCTCTGTAGTAATGTAAGTATGACATGCATATTGCAACTAAAAGATGAAATACACTAAAAAAAAATTAGCTTACCACTTTTAAAAAAAAAATTATTCTCACTGAAGAAAGTCAGATGTTTAGCAGAAGAACAAAGACACTTCTTAGGCACTAATCATTTGTATTTACACAGAGAAAGAACCCCTACCGCTCCCTAGCAACTTTTCCCTAAACAACTACTTACTCATTTTACTGCAAGACTGGCAGTTGTAACATAAGCCAGAGATTGACTAAGATATATAAAAACTACGAAAGTAACATATACACAAAAAAATTGCAATATAAAGAGAGGACAATGAAAAAATTAACATTCACATTTCATAAATGAAGACTTAAGACAAACTTGGTCAAGCTAATACTTGGCATCAAAACTGGGAACTAAAAGTAGCTTTCTATTGACCCAGTTCAGAGAGTTTCCACTTCCCACAAAAAATAGCACTATAGCAAGTATGTATCCATGATGTCATAGACAAGTCTTTCCAAAGAGATCCTGAAAGTGTTAGGTACATTATACTACATTTAGCATACCTTCAATACCAGGCTGTTTCAGTACTGAGATAGGTAACAATGCAGAAGGTGAAGGACTGCAAGCAGCATCAGATATCTGGGCTTCCTCCGAAGGTGGAGCAGCAGAACAACATTCAGGCGAAATGCTGGAATTGGGGGCAGGACCAGTTGGGCTCATCATCCTTTCAAATGCCTGTGCTAAAAAAGCACAGTTAGTTTTTAAGATCTCACAACTGATTAAATTTCATTTGCAGCGCAGTATTACTGGTGTGGGGTTTTTTTTGCACGAGTAGTGCACAGTCTGCGAGCTAGTTACAAAAAACAAACACTCCAGCTATTGTAGAGAGGAAAACTTAGATTTCTTCATCTTCTACTTGTACATTTGCCTAATTTGTTCCCAACATGGAAACAGACCTCCTTGTGAATGACTGCATGGAATCATGATGCACATACCTTGGTGCAAATACATATACCACATTATCAAGTCAAATTTCACTCACGTGACATATTAAAAAACTGGTATATTTTCAACTTGTTATTTAAATATGAAACATTAGGCCTTCATTTTTTTTCTCCTGATGCTTCCATAAGCACTCATGCTTAGTTTTCAGTTAAGAAAAAGTTATCTTATGATTCAATTACTGCATCCAGTTAAGTTACTTGTAAAAATACCGGGAGAGAAAGCTACATAAAACAGGCAAATAACATGTGAGAATAATCAGTCCCATGGCCTTTAAACACACAGAAGGCCATGTGGAAGGAGGATCACTTTTGCTAGACTCCTGCCCCATGATCCAGTAACTTCATATTTACCCCTATGGACTTCAAACCTACTTTCTTTTAAATAAAAAAAAATAATCAGCTCCCTGCTCAAAGTTTAAAATAACTGAAAACGAACAAAAAAAGTACAATTACTGTCTTCTTCCCCCCATCTCAGAGTTCTGGTTTAAACCTGGCCAGCAGCCAAACACCAAGCAGCCAGCCACTCACCCTTCACCCACTCCAGAGAACCAAGTAGAAAACTGAGAATGCTAAAGCTAAGGAGATAAAAACAATTTAATAGCTGAAATAAAATAAAAGTAACAACGGTAGTAGTAATAACAGAATATACAAAGGAGTGATTCGCAATGCTCACCACGCACCGTCTGAGGCTCAGCTAGCAATCCGAGAGGAGAAAAATCTTAAATCTGCAATCCGGGAAGAAGAGTGTAAGCTTCCCGGACAGCTTTCATCTATAAACTGAGCGTGACGCTGCACGATATGAAATATGCCACTGGCCAGTTTTGGTCTGTTCCTCTGGCCATGCTCCCTCCCAGCGTCTTATGCACCTGCATGCTAGCAAGGCATAGGAAGGTGAAAAGTCCTTGATGCTCTAGCAGCAATTAAAAACATCTGTGTATTATCAGCATTCTCCTCATACCAAATCCCACACTGAATCCAAAACATAGCACTGTATTAGCTAGTAATAAGAAAAATTAGTTGTGTCCCAGCTGAAAACAAGACACTCAAAACCAGGAAAACATACATCAATCAAACTAGTGAAGCTTTCCCAAAAGAACAATGTTTTAAAGAGATGCAAGCTGTACCTATTCTTCTTTAATGATTACTGCAATTACTCAAAAAAACACTTTTTACCTTTATTAATATCATCATAACAGCCAGTACAGACTCTTGCTTCCTTCTCCATGTACTGTAGTTTGCATTTTCGTTTGCAACAGCCACCACAAAAAACCTGAACGAAAAATAATTAAATATCGATAAAATCCCAATATTTCCTGAATTAAGTTCCACACTGCATTATTTAAAGCATGCATACATACATACTTTTGAAGTAGGGAAGGAGAAAAGGAGCTTTAGCATATGTATCTTAAATTTCTGTTTGGGGAAAAGGGAAAGTACTAGATGAAAAAGGCTTGTAAACTGAAGGAGGGTAGATTTAGAACTGCTCCACAACCTATTCATACCACAAGCTTTTGAAATCTGCCAAGTATTTCTGGTGGACCAAAACAATCTTTAGATGTCTACAAACCAACTCTTCACAC
>NW_009706377.1:0-15369 GCF_000703405.1 Apaloderma vittatum | reverse complement strand
CAGGAAGCCCCACGTTACACACCAAACCCCTCAGCCCCTGCCAGTATTCTCTCAGATTCAGCCATGAAACCTAAAATTTCCTGCTGTGAGCCAATCTAATCACATAAGGCCGAGTGCCCACAAAGACAGCTAAAATTGGATTTTTATTTTTTTTTTAACATTATAGCTGGAAGGAGCTGGTATACAACTGCACAGTAATTAGAAAACTCTTCCAAGATATACACTTGTTTGATTCTAAACCCTCAGCAGCCTAATATTCAAGCCTGAATCTTAATCTCTCTTAAAAAAAACTTTCAGAAAAACAACCAAAAGCAACTATACATACACAACAAACAGCAGCATCAACAAGGACATAAACAGTATGTCATGGTTTGACCCTGGCTGGCAGCCAGGTGCTCAAACAGCCACTCTTTCACCCCCCCTCCTCCACTAGACAACGGGAGAAAATATATTACAGGGCTCAAGGTTTGAGATAAGGACAAGGAGATCACTTTCATTGTCCTGGGCAAAACAGACTCGATTTGGGGGAAATTAGTTAGATTTAGTAAAAGAACAAATCCAATAAGAGTAACGAGAAATAAAACCCCAGATCTTAAAAGGAGAAATAACACCTTCCCCCCATCCCTCCCTTCTTCCTGGGCTCAGCATCAATCCTGGTTTCTCGACCTCCTCCCTCCGAGCAGTGCAGGGGGACAGGGAATGGGGGTTACAGTCAGTTCATCCGATGTTGGTTCCACTGCTGCTTCTTCACTCCAGAGCAGGACTCTTCCCACTTCCCAGGGTCATTGTGGGATCCCTCTCATGGGAGACAAGCTTCATGCTCTCTTCTCCGATGTGAGTCATCCCACAAAGGGCAATTCATCACAAACCGCCCAGCGTGAGACACGTCACAACAGGGAATGGGGGTTACAGTCAGTTCATCCGATGTTGGTTCCACTGCTGCTTCTTCACTCCAGAGCAGGACTCTTCCCACTTCCCAGGGTCATTGTGGGATCCCTCTCATGGGAGACAAGCTTCATGCTCTCTTCTCCGATGTGAGTCATCCCACAAAGGGCAATTCATCACAAACCGCCCAGCGTGAGACACGTCACAAGGGGCAAATCCACTCCTCATGAGTCTGAGGTGCAGTCCTTCAGGGAAACTGCTCCAGTCTGAGTCCCCCGCAGCATCAGCTCAAAAGTCCCCCCAGCCAACCGGCTCCAGCCTGGGCTTCCTCTGGGCCACAGCCTCCTTCAGGCATCCACCCACTCAGCGTGGAGTCCTCCACTCCACAGTGGACATCTACACCCCCCACACGGGCTGCAGGGGGACAACCTGCTTCACCATGGGCTTCACAACCATCCGGGGAGACTCTCTGCTCCGGCAGCTGGAGCACATCCTCCCCGCCTCCTTCTTCACTGACCTTGGTGTCTTCACAGATTCTCACTCCTCTCTCTCTCTCTCTCTCTTTGCCAGTCGTTGTGTGACGTGGTTCTTTCCCTCTGTTTTTTAACTATGTTTTCACAGAGGCGTTCCTACTTTACTGATAGGCTCAGCCTTGGCCAGCAGCAGGTCCCTCTTTGGAGCTGGCTGGCATTGGCTCTGTCAGACTCAGGGGAAGCTTCTAGCAGCTTCTTGCAGAAGCCACCCCTAGAGCACCCCCCGCACTGCTGGAATCCGGCCAGGCAAACCCCGTACAGTGGTACTATAATAAAATTCTTATCTGGAGTGATGAAAAGAATTGCAGGTTGCACCACTTATTCTCAAATTCACTCCTTTTAATGGCATAACGATATTACACTATACAGTAATAGGAGCAAGGACTGAACTCCAGAATTCGGTCAGATTGGCTTTACTGTTTCAGTATTATTTCTGAAGGTAACTATTGCAATCTCCCTTTAAGATTTGGATAATGGTAAGAATGATCTGGTCTTCTACCAGCAGAGAGCCACTCCATGTCCACCAAATCTCTTCATAACAAGCATTATCAGTGTATTACAAAATTTCAAGTCAAGCTACCCCTTCTACCTCAAGGATAACTATCTAAGCCAGAGCTCACTACTTCTCAAGCTATTTAGCAATGCTGACTCAGGAACTATATTGGCTAAAAAGACTCCTCAGGTCTGTTAGGAAAAAAATAAGCATAATTGCCTTCATGTTACTAGATCCCTTTAGAAACGTATTTTTAAAAGCTTGCTGAAGACTGCTTTGAAAGAAGAGAATATGCTCTTCTACTCCAACAGGAAATATATCCTGTACATTTTTAAGCAGATATGGGGAAAAAGCACATCTCAAACCTGGACTATGCCTGCACAATCCCATTCAGATAATCATGTCTCTAGAAAAGCTGTTTCCTACATGAGTTACCATAATTATTGGATGCTTTTCTCACTTCTGCCTTATGTGCCTTCAAGGGTAATTTGCCAGTTTTCTTAAAAGAGTTCTGCCATTTTTATCTATATGCAGACTGTAGAATCAGTATTAGCCTTTACAAAAGGTATCTTTTGAAACCTTGGTCTGACAGAAACCTTCTGCTACTGACTAGACTCAAGTGGAAAGAACACTAAAATTCTTCTGCTACTGGTGATTATCTTGAGGAAAATAAAGCAGATTAAAGGAGGAGGGAAGAAAAAAAAAAAAAATCACATCAAAACCAAACAGTAGTGACAGAGGGAAAAAAATAAAACTCCTCCTAAATTAGAACTCCTTTAAGTAGGAAAAAAATCACTGTAAAACCAGTAATATTTGATTGGTGTAATACGTGCTCAAAAAAGAAACTATTCTAATTGCTTCTGCATTAGTGTCACAGGTAATTTACCTCGCCTGAAGATGCACATGCGCAGTAACAATAACAAGAATGTAACTGGTGAAGATTAATCGCTAATCAGCTACAATCCACCTTAGCATTTCAAATCCTAAGCAGCGCAATCCTTTGCAGTTGTTATTTTCTCCTTATGCTTGGTGCCACTGGGACCCACAACAGAGGAGGCAGCTTAATCCTCACAGTAGTCAAGAGGTCAAGACATACTAAGGGACAGGTAACGTAACAGAGGAAAAGGAATGAGGATGAGGCTGCTGAGCAAAGAAATTGATTCTGGTTGAGCCAAGAGGACAAGAGACAACAAGACAAGAGAGAAACACACAGACAAAGAAACTGTGAAGTTGTTTTGGCCTCTCAAGTGCTACAGATGTGTGAGAAAGCAGGGACCACTAACCTCATACTTCCTTCCAGCACAGAAGCCAGGATTCGTAAGTGTTGTTATTTTCATTGGTAAAAAAAGCTGCAGTACCACATGAAAACTATACAGTTGTGTTACAGAATAGCTCAGAGGACATCTGTGAATTCCTACCAGTTTCTTCTTATGTCTAAGTGGATGGAAAAAAACCCCACACAACATTCACAAACAACCCCAAACATTCACAAGGAATGTTTAGTTTTGTTTGTTTAAGAAAAATAAAGTTACTATTAAAATACAAAAAAAATCTTACAAGGCAAAAAGTTACTATGTTGCACATTTGGAAAAGCTATGACAGAGTTACAATTGCACAGCACTCCAGTATCCACACACCTTAGATAATCTATACTGCCATCACTTATTCTCCCAACGAACATGCATCGTGATCCTCCCTCTAATTTCACTGTTCTGCCAAAACCCACCACCTGTTAACACACTAGATTAGCAACACTAACGCTGTTGCTGATGGTTACAAACAGGACTGTGTAGTAAAGGGTGCTTTTATCCTCATCTCTAGACAAGATGCAAGAAATTTTACACTGAATGTAAACAGGAACTTGAACTCATAGAAAGGAACTTTTAGTCTTATGACTAAAATGAAACCCACTCAGAAGAACTGTTTTAATGCAGGATATTCTGCCAAGTAATTAAATTCAACTTCTAGGATGTTACAATGAGTTCTTAATTTTCTCGGTGCTCAGATTCACACTTGCATTTTAGTTCACACTTACTGCAGTAGAAGTAAATGAGTACTATGCTTCGAACATGCAGTGCTAGAAGAGCCATCCTGGGAAAAACATTACCAAGCCCTTCCAGATGCCTCCCAACACTGGAGATGCAAAAAGTTAGTCATTACCAACATTAGTCTTTGCTGTAGCTCCTTATCCATAACGCTTACAGAGTAACACTGATTAGTAACACTTACTAGTATTGTTATTTCCATTTATGCAGTAGTACAAGCGTAAGCCACAGTAGCTCATAAGGGAATGCTGGATGAAGAGTAAGTTTTTACATTATTTACTAAATGCAGAAGACCATAACTGAAAAAACTTCTACAGATTACTTGTTAAGTTGGCAAGTACCGTTCACCTCACAGAAGGAACATACTTCTTCCCTACGATGACTCCTCTGGAAAATTATACATCTGAACACAGAGGAGGACACATTAGGCTGCAAATCCTTTGCACAAGCACTGCTGTTACAACTCCTGAAACAAAGCAATCCTTTCAGATTCACGGACAGTGTTTCACAGCTAGTATAATCCCTTACCTAAATTCCAGTCATCATCACTTCAATTTTCTTAAGCTTAAATACTTAAGCTTAACTTAAAAGTTGTGTAAAAAGCTGATTCACTATGACTACTACAAAGTAGTCCACTGCGTCATCTTCCTTGCTCTGTGCAAAAAACGTTAGTCTAGCCAGGAATGAAACATAAAAACAAACATTCTCTGTACTTCCTTTTAATTATTTTCACCAAAAAAATCATACATTTCTCAATTAATATCAGTCTTTTCCAAGAGTCTTTAAGTTTCTATTAAGGCAAAATAATTTTTTTTTGTTTGAAATAGAATACTTTGAACCTAGAAAAATGGTGTCAATATTCTTTCCCTTCTGTATTCTGATTATCTCTAAATCAGAATTCATTTGCTTTCAATAACAGAGCACTCCTTCTCCAATAACTTACCTTTCCGCATGCACGGCAATGGTGTCGTCTTTTTGTAAACGTGAACTTGACTTGGCAGTTCATGCAGTTGGGTGCCTCTGAATCAGGAACCCACAGTGGTTGTTTCCATGACAGAGTTGCAGGTGTTTTAAGTGATTCTACATTTTCAGATGTTTGATTTCCTCCAGCTTCAGAGCTGCTTTCCCCAGAGAACACACGGTCAGAATTTTTACCAAAATTTATGCTGGTGCCTGAGAGAGGAGCTTCTGGCATAACAGAACTGTTTTCCTGGTTTTCTCTCTCAAGTACATCCGTTCTGTTCAGCTGGCTCTGGCCAAGAGCTCCTCGGGAAAGGCCAAGCAATTGCTTCGGTCTTGCACCTTCAGTATGAACCTGAGAAACTAGTACTCCACTGTCACTCTCAGACACATTCTTTTCTGTTGTAGATTCTGATTCACTGGCAGTAAGAGATACCTTAAGATTACTATTAATGCTTGTTATCTCCTTCAGTTTTGCTTGCATATGCTCTTCCGTGACCCCTGTGAAACTCAGATTGTTCACATCTGTTAAGCTCTCTTCATCTGTCTCAGCTTCCATTAAGTTACTACCATTGTCTGAAGACCTCAACACATCGGACTGAAGACTTTGTCCATACAAAAAATCATCAAGCTCAGCATCACTTATTAGAGTATCACTTTTAATAACACTCTCCTCAAAAGTGAAGTCAGCCATAACTGGGCTCATACTTTCATTGTAATAAGAGTCTACACCAACACCATATGGCTCAGTTTCATATTCTAGAAAATCAAAAGCTTTGGTTTGCTGAGAATCGCTATCATCAATTATATTCTCAGTATCATAATTCTCTCCATCTATACTTTCTTGCACAACACTTTTGTTGATTTTAGATACATATCCTTCCTGTTCATGCAAATCAATGTTTTTGCAGGATTCTCTGCTGAAGAGATCAGTGTTAGACCTTCCAGCATGAACAGTTAAAATATCACTAATAACCTCCGCCCCTTCATTCTGAGGTAGAGGATTAACTTTTTCTTCCGTTACAACTGATGAACCACATATAGACACAGGAAGTGGAAGACATGACAGCGAGGTCTGGACATCCTCCACTGAAATACATGCAGTCGCAACAGTATTTAATATTTCATTGCTATGAAGTTCTTCACTACCTACATTCTCTTCCATGATTTTCGTTTCCAGTTCTACTTCAGCTCCTGTTTGACCTGAGGAGCCTGATAAAACACAATTTCCAGGTAATGTTGCATTGCTTTTAGGCAGCTGTGGGCTCTTTGGCAAATCTGAAGGCATGGATTCAACATTACTCTCACCTTTTGAATCCACCTCTTCTGTGGCATTTCTTCCATACATTTCTTCACTTACCACAGAGCATGCACTCTCATTTTGTGATTCACAAAGCAATTTTTCATATGCTTTCTCATCCTTGGGACTGTACACACTAGAATTTTGTGATGTTACAGGGACACAAGCAGTATTAAGGCAATCTGTTTGCTCAAGCTTATCAAAAACTTCACTGCACTTCACAGATTCTGTGCTCTGCCGATCTTCATGTGGATCCGAGATCTCCGCTGTAGCACAGCAGTCTGATTTTAAAGATACATGATTAATCTCCTCTGCTTTAAGATGCCCTGAATCTTGTAGCATTGAGTCCCCATCATTCTGCTCTGTACTTAAAACACCACTGCAACCAGCTGATGACACACAAGTAGGAACAGGTATACAAGATATGCCAAAGCCAATCAAACCTTCACTGTACTGAAAGTCAACTGGCTGCAATTTTTGAGCATCTTCATGAGCAGCCACGGAATGCATTAAGTTACCTGTGTCATTAACAAGATCACACACAGGTATACTACACATTCCCAGGTTTGAAGCCTGGATTTCATTTAAGGAGCCACTATCCACAGTGGACAAAAGATCAGGCCCAGCAACGCTCTTCTCATTGTGTGGTGAATAACTCAGAAGTGCTTCACTTCTTCCAATATGGCTAGCAAAAGAGATTTCTTCTGAAGTACTGTTGTTAACATCCTCTTGCAGTTTTGGTGTTGGGTACACATGTTGTAAGCAATCCAAAACCGAAGAAAGAGAATGGTGTTTTGAGTCATAGGGATTTTGAGGTGTTCTATAGCAGTCATATTCATCTATTTAAAGCAAAAAAAGATATCAAAAGCAGAGTTTATTAAACCTCTCTCTTTCCAGAATTCACACTAAATCACATCTCTTCACAAATAAAAGCTTTTATTTAGCATATGTTACTTTAAAATTAAATGCTGTTATTTGACCAATATTACTATGCTGGGGAACAAGGCAGCAGAGGAACTAACCTGTATTCTGTTCAAATTCATCAAGTAATTTGTCCAAGTCACAGACTGCAGCCTTAAAGTAACTGTCCATTCTTGTCAGTTATAGTGAAGCTTTAGCTTGCTTAAGCCTAAAGAGAAAAACACAGCATGTAATTCACAGCACTTTTAAAGTATTTTTTTCTTATTAATAATAACACTTTCTTCTCTTTTCATGTAAACAAAAGGCAAGCACAAACAGGGCTGTAGACTGTCAGCCTCGCAATATGCTCCCAGTATGCTCCTAATATGTACTCCCAATATGCTCTATAGTACACTCAGTATACGACACGCAACACAAAAACCCACTTTAAACAAGGAAATTGAGGCTGCCTTATTAAAAACAAACGCATCTGAAAGCACACACTATGGCATTACAATATCAGCAAGTTTAAAACCAGAAGGATTTTACCTCATGCAGTTAACAGGCCAAATAAAAATAAAAATAAAAAAGGCCATCATTACCCTTGCAAGGCAAGTCAGTTGTTTAAAATAAATGATGCCTACAAAATCCCAGACGCTTCTTACTTTAAGCAGCAGTAGGAAACATAAAAGTATCCTTCTGTTGGCAGAAGTGCTGGCAAGAAAAAAGCTTCCTTTGAGAGTTCAAACCTGGCCATGAGCTCAACACTGAGCACGTGAACATGACACTTAAAGAAACAGATTTTCTTAGCTCCCAAGCTATCCAACCAATCAACTACAAATCACTTTCAGCTATGACCAGATGTTTCAAATAAAATTAAACACACACTAAACCCTAAAATGTATAAGGGCAATAAAGGAGACGACCATCTAAAACAGTGAAGTATGACACAGTCCTCCTAACACAGTTTAAGCAGGCTGAGGCCAGTCCTCCAACTGCCTTTAAATCCTTCTCTTAAACCCTGCTCCAAGGCCAGGGGGAGGGGGAAAAAAAAAAAAAGAAAAAAAAGAAAAAGCATACGGAACATGATAATTCTGCTCATTAACCTTCTCCAAATAAAATAATTTTTAAAATCCCCTTTTAGAGACTTACCTTCTCATCAGAAACTTATTTATTAATCATACCCCACTGCAAAACATCCCTTTTCATTTGGTTAATGAAGATTTCCAGCCACTCAACGTTACGCATTTTTAGTCCCTTTGAAGTCTTTCTAATGGGAAATCTTTTTCATATCTGAACATCCATACTGTGCAATTACCTAAAACATATGATCAAGATGTTATTTACACTTCTCTTAAGTAAAACGAGGGGGCTCAGATCCCTTTAGTCTAAATGTTCTGAAACTAGACCCATGGTGGTCTCTTTGCTTTTCCTTCTACTCTTACCAGTGCATTTAGTCTCCACATTGGGTGGCTTCACAGCCTACCACACTCAATGTTCTGGGACCACCATCTAGTACTGTCCCTTCTCAAAGCTTAGAGCCCAAATACTTAAATCCTCTCATATCACACCACTTATAACCATGTGCAGCTACAGATCTAGATTTCATGCCTTAGTCCACCAAGGTGTAAGGTTACCTCTTGCCACATTAATATGCATGTGATGAGAATACTTTTTAAGGTAATTTATAGTTTAAACAGAAACTCACCAAGAACAAGCGAAAAAAAACAGCAGGCCTCATAGCTTAATGCAGTCCTTTATAGAATCATAGAATAGTTTCAGCTGGAAGAGACTTTGGAGATCATCGAGTCCAACCTTTGTCCCAGCCCTATCAAACTACTAAACTATGTCCCCCAGTGCAACATCCACCCGTCTCTTAAACCCCTCCAGGGACGGTGACTGAACCCCCTCCCTGGGCAGCCTGTTCCAATGCCTGACAGCCCCCTCAGTAAAGAAATTCTTCCTAATATCCATCCTGAACCTCTCCTGGAGCAATTTGAATCCATTTCCCCTTGTCCTATCACTCACCACTAGAGAGAACAGACCAACCCCCGCCTCGCTACAGCCTCCTCTCAGGGAGTTGTAGAGAGCGAGAAGGTCTCCTCTCAACCTACAGGGAGCCAGGTCAAAGAGGTGAAAACATCAGAAAGTACTTTAAAACAGGAAGTACTTTAGAAGGAGAATGAAATTAGTTTTTTGCTTCTGCCTTTACCAGAAAAGGCTTCCAAAGTCCAACAATCTAGTAAAAGGTCCTGGCAGGGACCTGAAAATCTGGCTGTTTCACTCTTAATTATCTACAAAAACACTGTTCAAAGAGTGACAGCTTTGCAAGTTAATCTCCCAATTCATCACAATGAAAATTTTGAGTATTTTTAAAATCAGTAATAAATGTTTTTTAAAAACCTCTAATTATTAATGAAGGAAACAAATATCTATCACCAATAAACTAGACTTAAAAGATTTTCTCTGAAATGAATTTTGTTCAAGAGTCTCAGTGACACCAGAAGCCCTTATTAAAAAAAAATAATAATAAAAAAAATCATATTTCACAAACTGTATTTAGGAGAAGCAAGTAATCATTCCAGCTGTCTTTACCTTATACTTAAAATGACCTAGAGATTATCCATTATTTTGCACTCTTAAGTGGCACAAGATGAATTCGGAGTTATGCATATGTGCATTTTTAGATTATAATGCTAAATAGGCAGATTAGAAAGACTGAGTCATTTGCACTGTACACTGTTGGCCCACTGACCTCCCTGGAAAAGGAATGACTTCAAAGCAAAGAACTGTAGAAATGAATTTGTATGCAAATATTTACACCTATTTAATATGGATTAAATAATTTCTATGGATAGCTCCCAAAACTATCATACCTCGTCTACTGACTCAATAATGCTGCTATTTAGTTAAAACTACATAGTTTTTAAATAAAATGGTGCCCTTTGAGTTAATAAAGCATTCAGAACTAATGTAATTTCGAATAACTAGCATATTATGTCTCTAATTTCAATACTCTTTCTTGAAATGTTACACAGGTTTTCAGCTTTTCTAAACCATACCTCCAAAAAAAAACAAACAGCACCAAAAAACCCCAACAAACAAAAGCCCACAACAAAATACACCCTCTAAACAGGGCAAAGAAGCAGTAACTCCGTATCTTCTTTCTCCTGTGTCTTTCTGTCCTGAATCTGTGTATCTGCATCACCACAGAATTGTAAAAGATTTGTTTTCTTATACTTCAAAACATCTTTCAGCAACAAGAACAATTTTTATTTTTTTGCTTCCCAGATTTGCCAAATCCAATATTTACATTAAAAAAAGGAGGGGATAGAAGCTATGAAAAAGCTTTAGTGGCATGTTTTTGTTAAATGGCTGCTTGTTTCCGTGAGCAAAAGAAGTCTGTAGGAACCATTTGTTTTAGCAAATGGCATTTGTTCTGAATCTGTAAAGAGTTACACTTACAACCTGAAAACAGCAGCACCAACACCATATATTAAGCAGGAAGAAGTTTTAGTATAAGAAACACCAACCAATCCTCCATCCCCAATCCTACAAAACCACTAAGAAAGCACATGACTGAGACCGGCAAGGGAAATTACTGTTTTTTACAAGGAAGGAAAGCACATGCAGGCATGGGAGAGGTGCTGGGTGTGGAAGAGGAGGCTACAGCTGCTCTCGCAGCCAGATCTTCTGCTGCGGGTTTTAGACAAACTGTTCTGTGAACTGCTTGTCCCTTTAGCGTTCCTTACATCACGCCAGTTTAACATCTGTTCAGGGATCTCGTGCACAGAACAAGAACTGACCTGAGTTAAACAGACCTCTTCGCTAGTTATTTTCCATCCACATGAGAATCTCACTCAGACACACAAAAAAGGGTGCCAGCACACCAGAAGGGGCAAGGCATGAGCAGGAAGGATTCACTGCCAGAAGGAAAAGCACAGGGAAGCTTCATCTTCAGCAAACGCCCTCAGGATTTAGTCAGTGCCCTCCTTGCTGCTGTCACCTCCTACGCACTTTAAAGGCACGGATGGACCTTCTGCTGACCAACCAAGCAGCATCAAGTGCTGTCTTCCGAAACATGTTTTCCAGAGCTCTGAATACACTCAATAGACTCTCTCCAAGTCAATTCACAGTCTAGTATTTTTTAAAATAAACTATTAGAACACTGGTACCTGTAAAGGCCTTAAGTATCTAAGGCATTAAGTCCTTAACGGTGTAGCGAGACATATAACTTGAGGCTCGAGGCTCATACCGGCTCTTTTTTATATACCTTTTTTTTCCAAAGTAAAAACCTTTAAGTTTCAAACAACGTTTAAATTGCTGTCTGTCAAAGACAACATGCTTTCGGATTAAGATAAGTTAAATATGTATGAGAAGACTTGAAGATAAAACACCAGCCCTTCTCCAAAAGGGAAAATAATAAACAAAGGATAAAATGACTAAAAGTACAGTGATAACGGCTAGTGCCCAACATTGCAAAACTCAGTCTGAAAAGCAAGATCCAAGAAAGCTTTATTTCAGAAAGTCAAGTGTACATAGGGGAATGCAGTTATGGTTAAAACAGGTAACCTAGTTTGCAGTTTTAGAGATGTACTTTCACAGATTACTGTGCTGAATCGAGATAGTTAGGTCTGTCATTTCCTTAGACATCTGACTGTCCAACCCTACAAGTTAACTAAAAGGCCTGACACGAAGAGAAGTGCTGGAGTGCTCACTTACTACTACTTCAGCCAAAAATACATTGAAGATAACATATTAATGGACAGACACAAGCCATGTTCTCAACATTTTGCACTGTTACAGGTCAATTCTCATCCCATCATTTGTCCCTATGTACATATAACTTCCTTAAGCAGCAGCTCATCTCACCTGAAGGACAGAGCACACCAAACACAAGAGTTTCCAAGTACATGAGTTGCCAGAGATTCAATTTTTCCCCTAGTTAACAGTCAACACTCTTTTGTTTATCAAGTATTCTTCAGCTTCATGACAGAAACACACTTTTTGACTATATGCGTTTTACAAAAAAGCACACAAGAGTACTTGCCACTAATCTAGGTAAACATTTGGCATCTTTCTTAGCAAGCTCACCTCAAGTCTCTTACCTTTCAAAGCTTTTACTTGTGTCCTGATTTCAAGACCAGCATTCTCTATTACCTTACCAAAGTTTACTTAGTGAAAAAATAACCGTACTCAATTGCTATGCCAGGCAGCGAGTCACCACGGGGAACTCAGGCAGTCTGCACCTGGGACGGCCGATGTGAATAGCACTGAAGTGAGCGATTCTGTGGCCATCTCGGGAACAATTCTGAACAATTAATATTAAAGTCACACTGACACTTGGTCAAATACCCTTCTTGACCTTCTGAGGCCTCCAAGAGGTGAGCTTAAACCGAATGAAGGAGAAGAGCAATAGTTTTCGTACGTTATTTGTCCAATTAGGCGAGGCTTGGTCTCTGGCAAGCTCCTAATACTGCACTTTAAATTGCATAAAAGCAGTTATCTTAAGAAGCAGAGGCTGTAATTCTGCTACATAAAACCTGTTACCTACGGGAAGCAAACACTGTGATCTGCATGACCGTGCAGTAAGTGCAAATGTGTCAGGGCACTTAAAAATGGTTTATAGGCTCCTTTTATAGACTTTACAAATAACTTCCAACATAATAGGCACATATTTCAGAGTTCAAAATCAACATTGCACTAGGGACTTCTCAGTACACTCTTACTTAAAGGAGAAGATTAAACAAGCCTGTAGAACAGAGAACAGCCAACTGAAAGGGACTGTCAATTTTTATTCAAATATAATCTCTCCAAAGGGAGGTAGTAGTAGTGTTCAGTGGTGATAACTTGTAAAATAAAATGGATAAGTTAATTATTACCAGCTAACCAATTTAACAGCTGATGACAGGCTGCCTTTTCATGTTTAAAATCCCTGAAAAACACCCTGCAGTGTTAACACATATAGGCATCACCAGATCTCCAGCTAGTCACAGCTAATTATCACTGCAGAATCCAGCCCTGCTTTTATATGCACATGCAAAACTAACACAACAGCACATTTAAAGATAAAAAAACCCAACATATACACACACACAGATCATCACTCCAAAAAGCTAACCACACTAGGCCATTCTAATTTCAGGTTATCAGCAAAATCTTTTCGCTCCCTGCAAAGTTATATTATTTCAACTCCATCACTGTGTTTAACTGTTACATTTTGTCTAAGCAGAAAGCCATATGGCTTTTATCCTTACAGCAGAATTTTAGTAGTTTAATTCAGCTTACCACCCAGCAACTACCATAACTAAAACAAAGCTTGTGACAGGAACACAACTATAAAAGAGGTATCCAAGTTCACAGTGCTATAGAAGTGAAGTGCTGTATCAGGAACAGTATGTCTCTTCTCCCACCTTAAACTGTGAGCTTTCTCCTTCTCACCTCTCTCCAATATCCCTACACCATACATCTATTCATAGGCTTCACGTCCTACAGACAGTAAGAACTTAAGGGTACAACTGCACGTGGAGTTCATCAGCAACCAACTTAACAAGGAAGTTCATTGCAACTGAGCAAATGCTTTGTGAAAAACTTAACAAGTTGTTGTCAAATAAAACCTAAAATTATTCTTGCTGAGCAAGACAGCATATTACCCAACACAAAAATTGCAGCAGCTGCTGCCACTGCAGATTTACTAGCTGAATCAGGAGTTGAAGATAAAAGTTACAGAAGTTTTCAGACACAAGAAAAACCTTATGTGGCACACTGCAGAAAAAACCGCACAACCCTAAACTGCCTTGCTCAAAGAGCAACATTCTGTCATTTCAACACAATTTCTTCAGAGGAACAAAGCTCTATCAACAGCATTATGACATTATCACCAACATCAGACAACTCTATCTCCTATTTTTCACCGACAGTAATGTGTTATTGCTCCTCTGAACAGAAAATAGTATCACTCACACCATGCAGAAAAAAACCTATCAACAATTACTGACTTTTAGCAGTGCCCAAATACATTAGCAGTACCATCAGCAGCCAGGCCCACAGCTGAAGAATCCACTTGCTTAGCTGAACAAACATATCTCTCACATACTACGCACAGCAGAATCATCGTTAGTTGTATCAGTATTTATTACTCACAATAAGAAAATGAGTCACAACAATATGATTATCACGTCAGACATGAAAGACCATTCCTCAGTGGAAACCAGTGTTCCCTCAGTGTTCTCGTCTCCTCTGATTTGCATTATTAATAACCAGACAGACGCATCATATATCCTCAGCAATGCAGCACTAGATGATAACAGCATCTAGAACCAGCAGTCAACTGGATCCTTTCTGTGCTCTACTCATTTCAGTGTACTAGTTTGTAACGAGTTCTCTGTCATTATAGCTTGTATTTAAATACAAGCTGAGAACATTATATGCTTTATCCAAAAGCATGTCTTAAAACATTTAACGCTTCTAAGTGTATGGTGTAAGCATGTCCATTACACTCCGTACTCCACATCAAAATAAATGGAACAGAAGCAAGTGAATACATCACTAATACCTCTAAACCTCCAGGGGCAATCAATCCACCTAAGCAATCTAGTATGCTGTAAGAATACAAAGAGTGGGCTCCTACAGCATGCCAGAGGCAAACTGTATGCTAAAACACCACAATGGCATACTTTTGTTTCATTACCATCTTCCATTTCCAAAGAGTGCATTCACTGATGCTGCCAAGACTGTAAAAACCCTTACAGCACAAAGTTTGTCTAATGACAGTCTTTATCATTTCTGAAACATGCAAGCTCCTCTTCAGGCCCAGAATAACTTCAGTGCTGAATGCCAGCTGAGGACACTTTTACAGAACCACAGAATGTCAGGGTTGGAAGGAACCTCAGAAGACCATCTAGTCCAGCCCCCCTGCCAGGGCAGGATCACCTACAGCAGGTCACACAGGAACGCGTCCAGGCGGGTTTTGGATGTCTCCAGAGAAGGAGACTCCACAACCTCCTTGCGCAGCTTGTGCCAGCGCTCTGTCACCCTCACAGTGAAAAGTTTTTCCTCATATTCAGGCTGAACCTCTGGTGTTCCAGTCTGTGACCGCTACCTCTCGTCTCATCATCGGACACCACTGACAAGAGTCCAGCCCCACCTTCCCAACACCTGCCCTTTAGATGCTTTTAAGTGTTAACGAGATCGCCTCTCAGCCTCCTCTTCCCCGGGCTGAACTGACCCGGCTCTCTTTTAACCCCTCCTCGT
>NW_009706376.1:12434-41357 GCF_000703405.1 Apaloderma vittatum | reverse complement strand
AGGGGGTTGGACTAGATGATCTCTAGAGGCCACTTCCAACCCCTAATGTTCTATGATTTTATGATCATATGGTTGAAAATCTGCTTCTCTAGGTTTGATTTCTGAGGATGCTCTCCAGAAGCAAACCATCCAAGTAACACAACAGGGAACACTTTTGTTCCACATGTTTGTGGCAGTGACTGCTCCAACCGGAACAAAAGCACCTTCCAGCTTTGACAATTCATACAATTTCAAAGGAAGCCCAGTGAACTTAGTGTATGCTTTAATTAATTCTTGTGTGGCTAGAAAGCAATGACACGAGCTAAGGAAAAGTCACAGTAACTTTACTGGAATTATTGTCCTTGTCAGTGCCAAGACACCATTTGGATACAGCAAGCAATAAATAAAAGCACCTATTATTAGGACAGTACATGCCAAGTTTGCCCCTTTTTCTTTCTTCTTTTTTTCTTTTTTTTGTGAGAGAAAACAGGCCAATGTCCAGTTACTCACACCTGTTTCTAGACATTTGTGAAAAGTTGTCTGGGGAACTTTCTAAACTGTCTAGCAATAATTTTCCTTGTTCAGCTGTGTATTTTTATTGATTGAGAAGTTTCATGCCAGGTTTATGCGAAACTACAGACGGCATTTCTTCTCAGAAAAGTGACTGGATACATAATCCAGTCTGGACCTGTGGGTCCAGAGCCTTGCTCAACAGTAAAAGAGGAAGAAACTGTTTTCTGCAAAGAATAGGTTTTCTGAAAAGTCTGAATGTTTTAAGTTAGTCTATACTTAAAACAGACACTCAAGACATGGAGTTTACTGGCAAACAACTTACAATCAACATGAACAGCCAAATTAATGGAGTTCCAAAATTCTTGCACTTAACCTTTACGCTGACAACAGTGAACACTTTTCCCTTGAGAAACCAAGTATATATTCAGTACTACCAAGGAAATGTTCACATTTTTCTTGACATCACCCATTATCAGATGGAAGCATCAACTTTAATGTTTTTTGAAAAGAGCACTCCTTTGGAGAAAAACTTTTACTTCACATATGCAACCATAAGTTTGCAAGAACCTGTGTGACAAGAAAACAGTGTGGCTGCTTTAGATGTATTCTACGTATCCCAAGGGGCACTTGGGAGCAGCTTAACACTCCAGCTCTGACTCTCCAGAAACCACCCCACTGTGCTCTTCCTACAGATCAGACCTACTTTTTTAATTTTTTTTTTTAAAATTTATTTTTTTTAAATTAAAAACCAAAACTAAAACCCAAAGAACACCTCTGAGGACAAGAAGCATTAATATCATCACAAAGGCTTTCCTGGGGCATATGAATTTAAGTAATTTAAGTAAAAGCACTACCTCATTAGAGATTCGCCGCTGGTCAATATACGCCATGAACTGAGAGCTGAGGCTGTCTGAGTCCATGCTCTTGGGTTGTCTCACCTCTTCCTCTTCCTCTTCCGTGGCACAGCTATCAATATAGTCGATCTGATCGAGATCATGTTCCACTTGACATACATACGCAAAGAAAACACCCATAAGTAGATATCCAAGGGGAAAAAAACAGCAAAAAAAGTAATGTCAGGAACTAAGGCCCTACTGGTTGGGTTTTTTTTTTTTTACATCTGAGAAAGCTCAGCCTAAAAGCTCTTGGATTTTGCCAGGCCTGCTAACGTTTGTTAAACATCAAATTTTGAAATAATGATAAAATACATGCTTTTTAAAAAGCAATGAGAAATATGTACCAAGCACCCAGTTTTACATTGCTGGCCACAGATCCTTTTGCAGGGACTGCAAAAGTAATGTAAATACTGTGATTTTTTTCAATATCAAAAACTATCTATCAAAATCTGCCAGCTAACGACAGTCATACAATGATTTGTGTAAATTTTGAGTAATTTCTCTTGATTCTAACTCACCCCTGTCAGAAAAATTAGAATGGATATGACAGATACTTGTACAATAACAAAACAGAGGTCTGAGTTATCGGGACGCAAATGCAATAAATATGAAAAGCACATGTGGAAATAACGAAGGACAGTACAGAAAGCAATAAAGCCTCTCTAAAACTTTGTAAAAGCATCTGCAGTTTTATTTTATAAAGAGGAATGAAAAAGGAAATTAGGAAGCACTGAAACGACAGGAAGAAACAGCACAGTTGGGGTAATATTGATTTTTTCCCTTGTGTGAGCGATATTATGTAGGGCAATTTTTTCTTGTCACTGCTTTTACACATTCTGCCCAGGGATTCTGAGTCATGACATTGACAAAGTACCCCAGGGGAAAATACCCTGCTGGCGATGCAGGGGAAAGCCTAAGCTCCATTCCTGAGCACTAGAGCTTTCTTCAAACTCTCCCCAAACTTATGCCAGACTCCCTTGCAGACATTCTTTTTCTACTCCCCCGTCCCTTTCCTGCTTGTCTAGAACAGACTTTGCTTTGCCTCACCACACAATCTAGCAACTGTTACTGCCAAAGCCACCTCCTCTGCTACTACAACCTTTTTCATTCCTATTCACTTTGGCTTCATTAAATCTCCATCTCAGTTTCAAATCTTAAGAAAAACACACATTGAAACAAACCAAACCAAAACCCCACATCCTTCTTTTAGCCTTGCTTATTAAACTTATAATAATAATTAAAATACAGTAGAGGGTGAAAGACATTAGTATCAATGTTAGGAACACAAAATTGCAAAGCATCTCCTGGATCACTGAGAGCCACAGGCTACTTGTGCCCCTCTGGGACACTCCTACTCATGAACTGACCCTGCTCCATCTTAAAAGATTAGTGAGGCATTTTAAAAATCCTAAAAAATGAAATAAAGTTAGTTTTGGATGGGGAGCTAGCAGCACTACCTGTTATTAAGGCTGCCCAGAGCTTCCCATGACCACACCTTCAATTCTTTTAATTGCCAGAATTTAACTGTCTGAACTGAATTTTTTTGTCTGTTCACGTGTAAAAACGTGAGCTGACCAAAAAGTTTTAGGCATTTGTAGAAGGTGGCAAAGACAATGAAATATCATGGCAGAGTAAAAAGATGAAGAGGGGGACGAGGAGAAGAAAAAGTAACAGTTGGGCACAGAAGATTAAAAGCAGCTGGGAAGAGTGACACTCAGAAAATATGAATTGTTGCCATTAGGGAAAATGGAAAACAGTGAACTGCTAAGAGAGAAGACAGATTAAATCACAGTATATGGGGATGAGATCTAATAATAATAAGTAGTGCAGAAAAATGGAGAAGAGGGAATAACTGAAGAAAAGAAATCTGGAAGAATGCTAAAATTGGGACATATAAACAAAATGAGGCAGTGGTAGCAGTAAATTATTGGAAGTTAAAATGTAGAAGGACTGCAGAGATCAAAAAAGACAGAAAGCGCTACCTTCTCTTGAAAAATACGACAGTGTTACTGCAAGACTGCAGGACAACTGACTGAGAAGGTGCAAAAATCAACATGTCTCACAAATACCAGTCCCTCCTAGACAGTTTGCATGTTTGGAGTAAAACCCAAGGCTGCCAAATGAGGCACTTTTGCTTCTTGGAAATACGAAATTCCCTGACAAAATTGCTCATCCTGTTCCGAGAGCAGGTGGCACAAAGTTCTCACAATTTACTACTGCTGTACATTCTCCCCAGTAGCTCAAGCAACAAAACTCCACGCACTGAAATGCAAGATTCCAAAATACTGTTTGAAGCAGTTGGAGACTTTAACACAGCACACGTGCAGAAGCTGACACAGTGTTTCCCAGATGCTCCTAATCCTGAAGCTATTTGATTTTGCCTTGTGGCACCCTTAACACAACAGCGCTTCTGTATAATTCCACCTAGGTATTCCTCTTTTTTTCCTCTTTAGAGAGCCTACTATTTATAATGCACATTCTGGAAGTTTAGTAATAATGACAGTAAATATTGTTAGTCAAAGATCACTATTTACCTCCACCATTAGTTACAACTGTGCTCCCTCGGTTTTCTTGATACTGACTTTCTCTTCGCAGTCTCTGTTCCTTAGTGATCTCTGCCACACGTAAAGGGAGATCTGAAAACTCATCTGTTGGCTTTAGAAAACAAACAGTGAATAAAAGACACACTTTTCTTCACAAACATCATCCTGTAAACTACTCCCTCTTGATCTGCATTTAATTTCAACTATCCTGTTCTGCACTTAAAACCCACTAACTTAAAATATAGCTATAGCGTATTGTTTCAAAAAGCCCCATGTATTTAAGCTTTCTGTAAAAAGCCAGCTTGCCTGCAGCGTTGTTTGCAGTATCTGCAAGTCTGTGAAAACATCCAAGGACAGAAACTCCTAGAATGCTCTCCAAAACCAAGCCAGGAGAGCGAGCAGGTACACTGAGCACAGCTCACCAAAGCACTTTAGGTCTCGCCTATTGCCTTTTCTCGTTGTCCCAAGAGGACAAAGGAGTTTCTTCCTGGGAATAATAATTGACAGTCTCCTTGCTAAGAGAATCCATCCTCCTGCTTCGAAATAGCAAACCGATTTTAACACTGAACTGAGCTGCAAAGAGGGATGACATAATTTCCGTCTGAGTTTTGAAGCTTAATTTTCATGTTCGGGTTTGTTTTACTGAAACAACTGCTCATAACTGCAGCTGACTCAGCACTGTAATACGATGCAGTTATATGCTTTTTTTAAAAATGAGGAACCCCGGTTTTTTGCATCTTTTATGCTCCAGTAAATTTCTGTCATTCACCGTTTTATATATTTTTCTTAACTTTTTCCAACTTTATGCCCATCCCATGTAAAGCTACTCTTGTTTTTCCCCAATAATTTTGGTTCAAGGCAACCTGCATGCTAACATATACATATTACCTACTGAATATACTTCCAGATGTGCACTCATCAGGTTTTTTTACTGTACAACGCTGCACTCTAACAAAAATAAAGCTGCAACACTTACTTCGTTCCCCGACCATCTTTTGTCTCCGCTGTCCACACTATTGAAGCCAGAATCAAGGGCACCGTACGGACGACCGGAATAGAGTTCCTCATGGCTGTCAAACACACAGTTTTAGTTATTGCAACATACACACACCACCAAAGGCTTCTCAGAACAGCTATTACAGAACAAAAGTGGAAAAAGCCACCGAGCACAGTTGCAGCGGATTCACAAGCTCAGCGCATCAGCAGCGTCGCGCTGCAGTGGCCCCGCAGAACAAGGGGCACGTGCTTACAGCTACAACCGTACTCGTGGGGCAGCCGTCCACCTGCCGCCGCCTGGCGTTTCAAAACGCTACTCTGATCCAAAGTATTCAGACATTTCCCAAGCAGAAATCGCAGCAAAGAAAACCCACAAAGCAGTCTCTTCTTTCACTGCTTAACAAGTCAAACTTTCATTTTCTACTACTCATACGTTTTGGTCAAAAACCGGTCCCAAGGACTTTTTCATAAGTAAGCATAAACTCGTGCAAAATTAATAAAATTACAGAATGTTTTACTCAAAAGTACACAAAATACATTATATAACTACCTTTGGCATCGCAATTAACTACCTAAGAAACTGTGCAGTAAGCTTGACGGTATTTTAAATACCTCATAATGTAATAAACATAGAAGTATAGTTTTCATCTACAGAGCCTGACTTTGTCAATCACATGTCTAGACAAAGGCATTAGACATGTGCCTACTGCGACAATACACGTAACCAAACAGCCACGCAGTTCTCTGAATTTCTGGGCTTAGGAACTACGTAATTCAGCAGTGCAGGCATCACAGATGTCAAGCCTGGCAACTGCTGCAGAGAGCTACAGTAAAAAAAGGGACAATGGGACTTGTCTGATCCACTGCAGATGGCATTTCACAATGGCGCAACTGTCCCACTGGCACTCTGTGCCCCGGGGAGAACTGCAGCAGTAATTATTGCACAATACACAAGGAAGAATGAATTTCAAGAAGCTAATTGCTTCACCCCATCATAACTGAATTGCAGGTCATTTTCTCACTGGTATTGCTCCCGAGTTGTCACCCCTCCAAAATCCCTCTTCCACAAAACACTTATTTTCAAATCACATAATTATTATTAATAATGCAGCATCATATGTGTGCACGGGACTTTGTAGAACAGTGACAGACTATTACCCTGGACTATTTTAATTTTCAAATAGACATAAATAACAAAAAGCAAGATGAGGATGGAGGGCTACAGGTAAGAAACGTTAGGCTATACGTGTGCCTCTACACAGATGTACATCAAGTGACAAGCTCTTGTACCTGCACGGAGTTTTGGTTAACTCAAGAGTTGCACCTTTATGGTCCTGCACTTGAGCTGAAAGATCATCTGCATACTAAACCCCCAGAAAAAAAATAATGGGGAAATAAAAAATGCAACTTCCTTCTTTTGGGTGACCATGAAATCACCCAGTGCAGTTAAAGAACTAGTAACTCCGATCACTGCCAAGAGAACCATACTTAGGCTATCAGTTCTCAGCACTTAAATAATAGATCTAAAACACGGATCACGGAAAAGAAAAATCCATCTGCGTATAATTAAATTTTCAATATATCTACATTTTCAGAATCTCCCAAGAACCCTGTTGCGAGTTAAACAATTGTTGTAAATTCAAGAGCATCAAAATGACTCTTAGGCTGCATCTTAAAAACAGGGGAGTATTTGATACAAATTTTCTTCTTTTAGCTTTCCTTTCCAATTACAGATTGTGAAAAGCCACACAGCAAACACTAAGGCTATCTGGAAGCTCAAAAATTCATAATCGCCGTTCCCAGGACTCTTCTCCTTTTTAACATGAAAGTTGTTTTCCGTTTTCCTGACTCTTACATCTAAACTCAGCTATTCAATGCTGACAGGTTTATAATCACACAGCAGCCATCCTGAAATTAGTTTAGACTCACCATTTGTATTCCTCCTAGACCAACAAGCTACAATGAACAACAATTAGGCATTTGGATAAATCAACATTTTGGGGCAACTCCAAGTTACCCAGGAAGCTCTGTGAGGTTTGAAATCAAAGGATGAGAAGCCAGGTTGGATGAGGCCTTGAGCAACCTGGTCTAGTTAAGGGCATCCCTGCCCATGGCAGGGAGGTTGGATTAGATGATCTCTAAGGTCCCTTCCAGCCTAGGCCATTCTAGGATTCCAAGTGCCTTGTAAGGCCAAAAGCCAAAGGAAAGACAACACTTGCCAACATTTCAAAAGACGCAGCTCTAAAGCCCCACGAAAACATGGATTTTTACCTCCTATGCCCATGTCCCAAAATATCCACTACACTGGTCCATGCATGAGAACCTCATATTTTAAACTTTCCAACTCTAGACTGTACCAAGTTTCCCTCAGTGCCAAAAGAATTGCTACGCAGCTTTGACAGCTCTGCCTCCTCTCCAGTCAGACCCACTAGAGCAACAGCCTGCGCTGCTCTGAACTTCAGTGCTGCAAACGAGACCCTGGCTGCAGCAGATCAAAACTTGCTGCAGCATCAGTTTCACCAAGCTTATCTTTAGAAAAGGACAGTAACATACAAGATTTCGCTCTGGTAAGACACTTTGATATAATTTGACACGGCTAAACCAAACAATTAGCTGGCCAGAACTTCCAAACCACCCTTTCTGCCATAAAGTCTGACAGTACATTTTTATCAGCAGTATTAACAACTTTGTCATTAAAAAAGTTTGCTCAAGAGTGAACTGACAACACGACTCAAAGTTTCTTAAACTTTAAGAATCTCTACCATTCACCTAGCTTATCAGAGAAAACAACAAAGCCTAGGTGTGCCCACCAATATATATTATTTCTGTCGGTCACTTTTGAAGATAACAAACATAAAGCTCCGGTGACTTCCCTGGAAATAGTAACTATATTGTAGCTGAATGCTTTTATTTCTCTAATCCCAAGTTAATAATATAATAATTCTTCCAATATGCATTCTGATCCGCAGGTGATTCTCCCACAGAAGGATGAAGACAGGAGGAACCACCTGCAGCACTAAATGCTCTAAACAGCAGGCTAACAACAAAAAAAATCACCAACTCTTATCTCCTCTTGGGGATGGAAATACAGCTAAACGAAAGCCAGCTGAAGCTCATTTCATGTGGCTGAATCTGCAATCAACTCAGAGAAAGCATCCGCAACCAGTTCTGCACTTGCTTTTACGTTCACAGTTCCAGCTATGACTAAAATGTATTAATTCTTCTCATTTCATAAAAGCAATTAATGAAAATTTGCATAGTGATAGACAACTACAGACAACAATAAATCAATAAAACAATAACCCACTGATTTGGTTGGAATTTCTCCTAAAAAATAAAGTATGCTAGAGTTAAAGAGATCATGATATTTTTATCATTTAGAGTGTTTTCTTTTCAGTAAAAAGGCAGTATCCCCAGTGCTATGCAGAAACTGTCTGTGACAACATATACTCCAGGTTACTGAGTAACATCCATAAAATGCTCATACATTGACCCCACCTAGAAAAATAACTTCTGACATTCAGTGCTGATGAGGAGTTGCTCTGTCAGGCCTTCACGCAAGTTCTTCTTCACAAATTTGACTCATGCTGATTTATTGTGAGGCCTCCAATTTGTGTTTTACTGCTGCCAAGGCAGCGGCACATCCTTTAGTGACTTACTCCTCCACACCTTCATGCCACCTTCCAAGCTGACTGAAGTAATTTTTATATGCACTTAGTTTCATACTTCACTGACTCCCTTTCTTCTAGATCATGTAATAGAAATAAATCTTAACTCCTGCTTTTCTCTAGACATCTTAATTTAGCAGCTGATGCAGCTGGCTGTTGCAGTATTTGTATTACAATGCTAAGCAAGAGTGCCAAGTGAAAGCTTGCCAAAAATAACAGTTTACTAACAGGGTGGGGATCACCATTTACACCTGCGTTTTGAGCACAGTAGTTATACAATTCTGTACAAAACATGAAAAAAATCACAGCAGGGATATACTTCAGTAAGCATGTGGAAAAAGCATAAGATCTTATAAACAGAACACACACATTAACAACAGGAGAGCATGGCCCCTGTACTGTGAAGATGCCAACACTCTCTCCTCACTGTGTACCAGCTCCAACATTGCCTTTCATACGACACTGTCCAGGTTTTCTTCTGAACTGCTCCTCGCTTCTTACGTAGTTGTACCTTGCTACAATGCACTGTGGGATGACACAAACTATATTCCTCAAAGCCACCTCCACCAACATGCTTACCAACGAACAAGCTTTGGATCTATGTTTTAAAAAAAACAACCTCAGACAACTGACAAAATTATCCTGAAGGTCATCAAAACTAGGAATGGGATTGTGCCAAACTTACCAAGATCCAAATCCCAGGGGTCTCCTATCATAATCAGGCAAGTCTGGGGCTATCTTGCATGCTTCGATGTTCAGGTATTTAAATATGTGAATTTTTCCTTTTATACATATCTTAAAAAAAATTAAAAAGTTACATAAGTACAATTTGACAATATATTTTCTAAGTACTCTACAGACATTTAACCTGTAGCTCAGAGTAATAAATGAGCAGGTTTATGTGAACCAACGCATCTTTTCATCATATCTCACTGCAATTTAGTGAAACAGCTATAGTGGAACACCACGGGATGCTCAGGATGCACAAATGGAAGGTGTCCTCCAAGTACATCTGGGCTGCATGCAACTTTGTCAGCTGGATGCTGAAATTTCATCATGCAAACAAGACATAAGCATTTACTAGTACCACAGTTTATACCCTTGGCATCAGAACAGATGCATCCCACCCATGTCCAGCCTTCAATGGCAGTGGCAGACTGCCAAAGCAAGCTCAAATTTAAAGTGAATGAAGCCAGGAACAGCTGTTTTTGCTTTCAAAAGGGAGGCAAAACCCTACTGAAACTACAGGTCTTAGCAAGTGTCACTCTTGACTCAGAAGCAGCAGCTCACAGTAGAACCTCTAATACTCAAGGGCTTACATACATTAAGAAAAAAATCAAATTAGTCACTAACAATATTGCAGTTTCTAGCTCAAAGGCCAATTAGAGCAGATTGCTGCAAAGTGAAACAGCGCCCAGCAACACTGAGGCTTTAGTCAAAATTTTGACTACACTGAAAGCACAAATGCTCAGCTAATATCAGACTTAACATTCGCTAACATTCTGCTATCACTAGTAGAATGCTAACAGTGGAATTCTTAGTGAGAGCCTGTCAGTGAGATTATTGATAAAATAGGAGAATAAAAAGGGTTTTTCAAGCTATGCTGCGTATTTAACATTTTGAGATCATACAACTGATTTAAAGTTCACTTGTTCTTAAGCAAAGTTTGTAACATAATCCTGAAGTTTTTAACTTTGTTGTGGCCCTTTCAGTTGAACTACCCTTCTGAATTCCTCGCTGCAGTTTACCTGTGCAGGGGGTGACTGGAGAGGGTTGTTCTCTAACATGATGGTCTGCAGATGTCTGAGGTTCCTATAACAAACTGGTATTGTCGTTATTTTATTGCAGGAGAAGTCTAATCGAATCAAAGGCAACTCAGCAAGCTCTGGAGATAGAAAATACATAATTCGGCAGATTAAAAGAGGATAAAAATATATGTTTTACAAAATCATTAAGTACACTGCTTCTAGCTCTCAGGGGAAGAAAAAGGCAATGAAAAATAAAGAGTTGCCTGAAATTTCTGCTATTATAACTGATGGCCTTTATCTCACCTTCAGGTAAATGCACCAAATTATTTCTTCTAACATTTAGGTCCCTCAAGGATTCCAAGTTGCCAATCTGTGGAGGTATTGTCTGTATTTCATTACAGCTCACATCCTACAAAGCAAGAGTAAAGAAAGAGTTACGACTGGCTGTCAAAAGCCTCTGTTAACTAACATATGTAGCACTTTATGGTCTGAAAAAGACAACTATTTACTTAACAACTCAGATCCTTTTATTCATTAAATCTCATGAAGTGAAGCATTATTCTGATTTTAAATATATGTGGAAAAAAGCTTTACAAGATTAAGTATTCAGATGTAGAAGTTACCTCATTCAAATCTTTCCGTACTGAAATTGCACAACTTCCTACAAAAAAGCTTTTTGCCAGAAACAAATGCAACAACAGCTCTAATTCTGTCCAATCTTCCTTTCAAAAATAGGGAAGAGTCTCAGTTAAATTGACACGGATCATTTGCTCTCCAGTGCAAGGCATCTTGCCTTCTCATTTTTTTAAACTTTTTTTTTTAAATCTTAGAGCATTTCAACCTCTTTTCTAAACCTCTATACAAAGTCAAAACATAGCTGGAGATACTACGACAGATAGAAATCTTCCTATGGCTAAGAGCAGATTTAAGTAACTTTCCATTGCAAAGAAGTGACTTGTTTACAATTACAAAGTTCTCAGTAGGATAAGAAACAAGATGTTGATCTTGCACATACCCAGACAGCAGCCTAATTACTGTGTTATTTCGATCACTTAAAAAAAAGCCTGTTATTTCTTCTGAAGCATCTCCAAATCTATTAAACACATCAATTAAAAATTAAAGGCTTGAACAGTAATAGTTAAAAAGTAACTGTATACTCACAAGCTCCGTCAGCTGTCTGAGCTGTCCAATTTCTTCAGGTATGGAAACCAACTTATTATTACTCGCTATCAAAACTTTTAGGGGTAGATTACAGAGGTGGACTGGCAATGTTGAAAGCTGGTTGCGACTTTTTTGACAGAGAAGAAAACAAAACCATCAGAACTCTAATGAGAAATCACCTCACATCTTAATGCAATGAAAGACACATATAAAAATCACATTCCATCTAGATGATCAACTCAATTTTTATATAATTACTGTAAAAGTAGTTCCATGGAGTCTTTTTTCATTACTCGCTTTATCTAGTTACAAGTGAACAAACTCTGAATATCAAGTACCAACTCTCATCAGATGCTTTGGAACTCAGTGCTGGGGAATATGATATTTTGTGCCCTTTCAGGTGTTTCCGGTAACTGGTCACCCTCTGTCAGAAATCAGTATATTTGAATGGAGTGCAAAAGCCTTTCTAATAGGGAGTATGAAAGGTTGGCACATACAAAATGCCAAAGAGAAAGTCATTACCTACTGAATATTTAAAGCATATTTCAAGTCATGTGGATCAAAATCTTGATATGACAGACTTCAGTATTCCAAAAATCCAGTCTTGGACATTTCATAATAAACTACTATTAAAATAAATACGAGGTCATATGACTAGGCTGTCAGATTAGAATCAGGCAGGATTAGAATGGATTGTAAAATAGAGTTTCCCTTTAGAAATAAAACACAGTAAGCAGCAGTGACTGGATCATTAGAAAGTTATTGGGATCTTAAATAAGGCTTTGATCAGATGTGGACATCTAGCAAAATAGCCTGCCCTGTCTTTTCATGCTTGAAATCCAGATTTCCCTGATATTAAAGACAAGAAAAAAGTTCCAAGCTGAAGGTGAACAAAGAGCAGCTTTAAAAAAGGTTGGTAATTGGACTGCACCTACCAGAGATGATAGCAATAGGAAACTCATACCTGATTCATATCCTACCTGTACAATTCTTCCCATCAATTAAAAAAAAGAAAAAGAAAAGAAAGAAACATGGACACACTCTGTTGGCAAAAACGTAACACCAGAAGGAAATAGCCTGAAGTTTTTCTTGATTTATAGCACAGTCAATTTGTGATGAAGAACTGTTCACACCTCCTAAAAGACCTCCTACAAATGGAAGCTGCTGCACACAGTAGAACTTCATCGACAGGCTAAATTGCAGCAATTACCTTGTTAATGCTGGCAGAGAACTGTTAATGTTTGAGAAAGATCTTTAAAAGCCACCAGTACAGCAAAGGTAAAGGGAAACTGCATAAGCCTTACTCGGCGGCTGAGAGCTGAACTGTAAAGATGATCCAAAAGCTCCCTCATCTCTTTTCAGTCTGCATGACTGTATTTCACATGAAAACTACTGCAGTCTATTTTGTGAGTCCTTTAGTTTGGAATTAAATCTCTTCTTCACACACTGCTTCTACAAGCTGCTGCTTGATCCCCACGTTCCCCGATCCAACTCGAGTGGGTTACCCTGGTTCAGGTTGCTTTAATTCAATGACGTACAACATAACATGATGATTACACACCATTTTAGCATTACTTATGGATGCAACAAAATTTATAAATCTAGACTACTGATGCTAAAGCAAAATTTGTAAGGCAACCATTACCTGATATTTAGAAATGTTAAAGACTGTAAGTTCAAAATAGCCTCTGGTATATATCGAATGCAGTTCTGGTACAAATTAAGACTCTCGAGGGAGACAAAGTGACATGCTTCTGCTGGAACCTCCGACAGTCTGTTCCGTGAGAAATCTGAAGGGAGGGAAAAAAGAAACATTTAGTAAAGCTATTTTAAAACTTCATGAGAACAAGTATTGTCTGTATATTCACTGTCACACAGTGGAAACAATTCAATAAGAATCAGTTTCGCTGTACTGCTTGCAAAAAATTCAAGATTACGAAGTGACTCACTTCACATATAAAGTAAATCAGCATCTTTTAAAATCTTACAGACACAATGAGAAAGAGTGAGCCAGAAGCAACACTCCTTTCAGAGTCACACTTTGCTATCCCCAACTGCCTGATGCTTAGAAGAGGTAAAGATGCTGAAAGTCCAACTCCAGGACCATCTTCAACTCCGTAATCTGATTCTTGTTGAATTGTTTCCACTGTGTGACAGTGCTGGAATGAAAAGAATCGCAAAGTATTTTTCTCCCAGCCCCCTGCTAAGGTACTCTCTGCTACATAGAAATCTCAGCTTCAAATTTCTGGTTGAAAATACATAATTTTGACAGACATGTGCATATTTATAGGTAACAATTCCACCAGGGGAAACACGAGGCACACACTTTAGACAAGCTTTCTGTTCCCTCCTGCAGAGAGGTACCAGTTCACACCTGCCAGCTCAACCAGGCAATGGAAGGGGCTTCTGAGCTGCAGACAAACGCTCTACTGGCTGCCTGCAGTCAGGTTACTGTTTCTTTGTAATCATATCGTCCTTACTCTCAAGAGACAGAAGTTTACCCAGAACTCCTATGAAATGTTTGTATTCGAAGAATCAGGACTTTTCCTCAGCCAGTTCCAGCTACCAGTCTATACATAGAAACCACCCACACATTACTCTCCTATAAAAGCTGCACTGTGATAAATAACGCAGTTGCAAAGGTTTGTTTGTGTTTTTTTTTTTTCTTGGGAAGTGAAGAAAGCTCTTGCTTATAAATGCTACAGGGCAGTTCCCACAAACACACGCTAACAGCTCCCGCTTCCTAACACACTCAGACAGCTCTTAATTCTGACAGGAGTTGAGCTCACATCAAGGGCACCGCGTGCCAGCAGCGAGTTCCTACAGACACTGCCTGGGTACTCGACAGCCTTCACATGTTTAAGGGAGGGCAGACATTCATTGTAAAGACCCATCTGACTTGGATCAGTGTCACGAAGCATTAAAAAAATAATCCAAATTTAACTGCAATTTTCTCTACCTGTTTTGAATTTCAATTTCTCCTCATCAGCATAAAAGGATTAAAGCTTCCACCTCGAGGTGTTTTGAAACATATTCAATAAACTGACATAGTAATTTCTATGTCTTTATTCCGTGAAGGAACCACCCAATACAAACTACTTTTTAAAGACTGCCAATGCAGATAGCTCTTGTGTGTCTTGACATTGTTTTTCTTTAAAAGGAAAGCTTTTCCAGAACGAAAAATCTCTCCTCAGAGATATCTTGACTATCACCATTCCAACAGATGCTGCTCTAGGTTGCCCAAGGAAAAGTGTTTACCCCAAGTGCAGCTGGAACTGACTCGAGGTCTACCTCAATGCTAAAAGCAACCGGTGAGCTACTACTGATGAATAACCAGTAATTAAAAATCTCTGCAGAAAGAATTGCTGTGAAAAACTTTGTAGAGAAGAAATCTCCAGATGTACTTTACTGTACAAGCAGGAAGGCACTGCATCATCCAGTCGATAGGTGTGACTAAAGCGAACTGTGTGTCCTGGTCTGAGCCAAACAGAACCGAGACTGTTGGTTCACCAGAGGCTGTGATGGACAGAAAGTTCAGCAGATGTTGCGGGGTGGGTGCACACAGACAAGAAAACACAGAAATCATGGGAACTTCTAATCCACCGATACAAAAAGGTAACAGGGAACATAAAACTCCTTGTCTGTCCAGCAATGAGTAAAGTAATAATAACAACAACAGTAATAATACTAACAACAATAATATAACAAATCACAACAATAATATTAAAAAAAAATTTAAAAAATCACACCAAGTGTTTTTTTGTAGCTTGTATCAGGCTTAATAATTACCTCAGCTGAAACTTGACCGAACTTGATCTGGAAAAAACAACACTTGAAAATGAACATTTCTGACCAGCTCTAGTACTGGGACTCAAAACTACAAAATAACAGAAGTTACCAGCATTAAGTCTGCATTGCATATCTAGGATTGTTTAATTGCCTTAAGGAAGAAAATAACTCAAGATCTTTGGCCCTCTTTTCTATTTTCTGTGAGACAACCTTCTTCCTCCCCTTTTCTTCTTTTCTTCTAAGAACAAAGAGAAACCTGCACTTGCGCAGTGCTAAAGACAGCTGCCAGAAACACCTACCATGCGCTAATCCAGACAAAACATCAGATAAACGCACCAAACACAAAGAAAGACCACAGTGATGGATCCTGCTTCCCGGTACAGCTAAACCCAAAGTTTTCTTACCTCTGCTGCTCATCTCAGGCCCTTTACATTGCCAGAGTTTGTGGAAAATCACAATCGGAACAAAATACAACATTTTTTCTGATCACCTCACTACACAGCCCCACAAACACTATGCCAATATCAGGGAAAAATGATAGTGCAGGTAGCAGAGTCCCTTGTTCTAGTGGCAGGGATCACTATTGCTGATTTAAAGCACTCACCAAACTCCAGCCTAAATGAAAACAGCAAATGAACTGGACTGATCAGAAACTGCTTGAGAGTCTGTAGATAGTGGAGGAGTTACTGAAGTAATTGTGTGTACCCTGCAGGGACACAGCACACACTTTCAACTGAATTTATGCAAAGGACACTTACTTTGCAGAAGCCATCTCCCATGATGTACTCGTCTGTCCTAGGGCTTCTTCTGGTTTACTTCCATAATTTAACTCTCATTAATGTTTTAGTGAAAATGACAGCAAAACTCCAAGCCTGGCCTTCTCCAAGCTGTATGGTTACAGTAGATTTAAAGCAGAGTAATAGTGCTCAAACTCTGCAACAATGGGATGTCCAGAACTGCGACATTCCTGAGGGGATCTCTCCTGTGCCAACATTGTTGTAAAATGTAACAGGAGAAGAGCGATTTCCAAACATACTGTTCAGATACAAAAAACCCCAACTGTACTCTGAAAAACTTCTAATAAGTGCAGCCAAATCATAGTATTTAATATCACTGAAATCATCTGTGATACATAAACCTTGCCATAAAGTTTCACAGTACAGTTGCATGTTACCATGTAAAGTAGAGGAGTACAAATTATTTCAGAGATGACAAGAAACAAGCAAGGGTAATTTAGAAAAAACATTCAGCTTCCACATCGACGTATTTATTTTAAAGAATTATTACAGCAGTTCATGCAAAAGGCAGAATTGTTTTTCTTAGGGACCCTGGAGGATGGAGTTGAATTCCACCACTTCACAGCTTCATGCCTCCTTCGCACAGCTGGGCTAGCAAGGTCTGGTTTAATACTACCCATTTCAACAAAGAGACAGGCTTCCCAAGTAACGAGCCAGACCTTCTGGCAGACGAGTCACAAAGAAAAAGTATCTTTCAACTCTGTTTTGGAAAGGGTTTAGCTGCAAACATGAGAATTGCTTTTTGTTTCACTTTATCTTACCAAAGAACATTTAAAAGCTAGCATTTACACATTGTGTAGACCATACGACATGAACCAGTTGATAACCACATACATTCTGAGCTCTGATTTAGTATTTCGGAAGAAATACCTCCCTGAAAAACACTAGGCATGAAGAATCAAAAATACCCTTTTTTAAAACAACAAATGAGCTCATCGCACGATAGGAGAGACAACAACGCTGCATGACTAAGTTTTTCCAGACTTCCCTGTATCTACAGTGATTTTACAACTTGGCATTTCTTTTCAGCAGTAGAAAAATCAGTGAAAAGCAGATGAAATTGGAGGTGAACTTTGATGGCCGCACTACAGTTTCTTAAATTGCTCAAAATGAGTCTAACCAATTGCAAGTTTGGTTATTAAGTCGGCAGCATTTTTACTCACATGAGAATGGTGTCTCACACACCAACACAGACTCAGCAATCCTGACTTCACATGCTCAATTGGGGAGCTAAGAGGAAGGGTCTGGCAGGACCACAAAAACCCAAGCAAGTACTGTGAAACAAGAATAGCTCAAGAATTAGACACACGCAGTATAGGATAAAACACAGCGTGAATTCTGAACCTGCCAACGAAGAACTGCCACCTCCGCCTGGCTCCTCCCTGCAAGCCCCCAAGTACTGACATTTCCCAAAGTCTGAACACAGCGACATCCCTAAGACTCGGTGACGTTTCTGGTTTCTCTAGATGCTTCCCTCGCTCCAGAAAGCAGACCTTAAATGGGACCAGGAAAGGGGCAGAGTAGCAGTCATTGCATGGAACAATTCAACAACTCCATCCCTCTTCCCCACCTTCTTCCTAAAAATACCTGAATGAAAGGAACATCTCTAACAAAACAAGGAGAAAAGTAAGGGCAAAAAGCACACCGGTGATTAGTTACAAAGCTGGTGTTTTTCCAAAAGAGAAAGTGGAAGTGAGGCAAAAGAAAAAAAACTAAAGTATTTTATTGAAAATACCTTGTCAGTTAAAAATTAGTTTAGTGATATTCTTCTGCTACTATATGCATAAAATAACTTTAACAATAACCAGAAAATAAAAAGGTGCTACAGTATAAATGAATACGCAAACTAATATTTGTGCAAAGGTTTCTCTACATTTCTCGGCAAAAGAATGTTGTAGTGACATATTATTTAAATTTTCATATTTTTAAACCAAGTACTAGAGTATGAATTAAGAAGCAATTGACAACTGTCAAATCAAGCAAGGAGTAAACAGCACGATGCAGATTATTTGCTGTAATATGTACGTGCACACCCGTGCTGCTTTACATACCATAAACAGCAAAAAGCAAACGACTAACTTGCCCCAAAATCTCAAAGGCTGAACTTCACTACAGATAAGTATATGAGCGAAGTCTAGCTGTTAAAATTTGAACTGACGTGTTTTTGTTCACATTTCATGGGTTGAAATTATTGTTACCAGAAATCTGCTTTAAAAAAAGGCTCTCCTAGCCTGCTAAAAATGGATGTGATTCCTTGAAGGCAAGATCATGTGGAATTTTGGCAAACGGGAAGCGTTCTTTGTAACTAAGCCCTTTAAGATAAAAAAGCCAACAGTACAAATACAAAACAAAGTCTCGGAGCGGAGTCAGATCACTGACCTCTTCCCTCTTAATTGAGACTCCGTTCAGAAAGCCAGCAAATCCAGCATTAAATGCAACTGGAGAAGACACTACATTAAAAATTGCATCATTTGGCATTAAAGGCAAACTCTTCCTGCCCAAATAACGTTCCCCTAACATCAAACATTAGCAGGGCTGTGTTCACACATCTTTAACTTAAGCAGTAACACAAATTTTGCCTCTACAGGAAGATCACCAATGCAAAAGTTGCTCTGTTCAAGGTGCCTGACGCTTTAATCCGGTACATACACTATAAAGAGACGGAGCTGCAGTTCCACTATTGCTGGCACTCGAACCAGCTGGGTGGGGGTGAATTCCAATTCATCACGAGATGCTAACGTGATCAGTCCACTAATCCTGTTGCGATGGGAATGCGGCTTCTGCTCTCAGTTCAGTTAATTATGACAATGAGGGCCAGTTCTAGGCCTGGGCTGGGCTACAAAATTTTCTTGATAAAAATCGGCCTTTTGTCACCAGAGATCTGCATGTGCACCCCCCACACTTTTATACTATTTTTTAATTTACATTTAAACCAGCAAAGCCTAGATTTTTTTGGCCATCTATTCAAAACCAAACAGCAGCAACCACCCACTGGCAAAACGTTAACATAAGAGAGATCGTGACCTTATGCCAGCAGCCGTAAACTGTGGGCTCCCACCCATGAGGTATCAGGTCTTCTCTAATAACTCAGTTGCAGGTGGGTGGCACGAGCCATGAAGGCACGGCAGTGCTGCAACAATCCTGGCATCTGCGAACTGATTTGGATCCTGACAGTGCCACTGGCTGCCACACACTGCCCTCAACTAGGATGACTTCAAATGAAGGGCAAAAAAATGTTCTGAAATTCTGAAGTATGTGTTGTAACTTAAAAGCACATTCACGGTTTCAACAGACAAATCTAAGATACGTTAGCTTACAGACCAAAATACATTTTCATATAAATAATCAGATAAGCCAATCAATGACCAGTGGCATAAGTCAAAAGGCAGAATGAACTGCTTTATTAGGAGGACAAGGTACAGCTGATCAAGAAGAAATATGTTCAAAATCCGGAACTGAGTAAACACAATTTGGTTTTTTTCCACATACACAACGTAAAGACCAGAAGCAACCTCCATAGTTTCAGGATGATAACAATAAAACCACAGTCACACTGAACAAAATCCGTGAGGTAGCTGATGTAACCATGCAGATACGGAAAGCATCTCGCCTGAACGATTCATTTACAACCACTGCTCCCTGGAAATTAACTGCTTACGTTAGAGGCAACTTTCGGGTAACGTCACTAATTCCAGGTAACGTCACTAAACAGATCTTTTGAGGAATGTGATGCCACTTTATTGCTCAGTTACGACATTTATAATCTGCTCCATTAGAACCATTACTCACATTTCAAAATGCATTTGAAGCACATGGTTATGCAAACTTTAATCCCACTTTCTGTTTCTCATTCATTCTATTAATCAAATGAATTAATGTGTATTTATCCTGCTTTTATGAATTAATTTGTTTCAGCCCCAAAATATTTCAGAATTTGAAATGAAAACTTGAGGAAACCAATACTTGTGATTCTGATGATTTTTAGGAAACATTCCCATAAAGCTACTAAAAGAAAATTAATAAAATGAAAGAATAGCCCTAGGCAGATGAGCTACTGGTATTATTGTACTGACAAGTACAACAATAATTCTGTGGTATAATTCTGATGCTGTTGGTCTCTGTGCTTAGAACCTGGGAACATTTTCTGTTCTAAGCACTGAAAATGCTGGCATCCTTACACAACCTTTCACATCTGGAGGATTTCCTGACACCACAAGGGGCGATTTTACCTCTTCCCACGTGCTGTGATATAACATCACCACTTTTGTCATAGCCTAATTTAAAACAAACCTCAGAAATGTCGTCTCTTGACTCACCTTCTACCTGCCAGTCCTGTCAAACCTGAACTTTTCCCAACCATTCTGCCATGTACCCAAGATATACTTCTTGTAAATCTATTAAGGTGAAAGAAGGTGGCATTTACTGAACCAAAATGAGGCTGTTCCTTCCTTGGCTTACCTCTGTAATGCGTACAGCCGAGGCAATAGCAGCCCTGCCCAACCTGGAATATCTGAGTTAACAGGCATAATGGAGACTGTTTCCACCTACATTATTTTTGCAGCTCTGTAATGAAACAGATGCCCCAATGTTTAGTTTCAATTGCCAATATTTCATGAAAGAAAATTACATTCAGACACATGATCCATCCTTGACACATTCATCGGATCCATTCTTTGGGTGTACGATCACATTCCTACTCAGCAGCAGTACCAGCAGCATGAAACTGCATTTTAACCATTTCCATGAACTAACTTTCTGCCAGCAAGCATCCCCAACCTGCTGGGGTTTTTTTCCCCAACACGAACAGGCTAGGATTTCTGCAGTTACAGAAAATGAGGCAAACATTAGCGGCTTCTTCCCAACATCAGTTTGGCGGTGCTATGCCTGGAACGCAGAGGTGCTCACCACCAAAGCCAACCTCATCAGCCCAAGAGGAGTGTAGTGCATAACATGTAAAAGAAATGGAAAGATTATGCTCCACACTGAAATCAGCCCTCTAGATTTCCTACCTTGTGTGCTAAAGACAAGGTTTGTAGCACGCTTTTAACCAAAGCTGCTTAATGTTGTCCTTTATAAAACCTGTTTCAAATCACTGTCAGGTTTCAGACATGTGGACGAAAGTTTCACATATGCTATTTCCTCTGGCTACACTTTTATTTTGGAACATTCAATAAAAATAACAAAGCTTCTTGCCAAAGGTTTTAAAAACCAAAAAATCCTCTCACTTCTCTAAAGAATTCTCACAAATCCCTTGCTTCAAGCAACTTTAGTGAGTGAGAACTATGGCCAAAGCATTTACTTTTTCCTTCAGCACCCAGACTACCAAACAAAACCTGGTTAGCCTTTCTGGTTTTTTAACTCAGGAGCATCTGAAGAACCATTAAGAGTTCTGCAGAATCTGGCTTCCAAAGTACCTGAACTACACCAGGTTTTTTTAGCAGTAAGCTGCCCCTTCAACTCTTCTCCATTAACACATATCACATAAAAGCAAGAAACAAATAAAATGAACTCTCTTACTGAGCTCAGTCCTTGCAACATTCACTATTCTCTGTTAAGACTAGAAAAATCTACATGCAAAGATCTGCAAGAACTTTAATTACACTAAATAAGAAAACTCAGTCATACCTGGGATCAAAGAGGAAAACAGAAGATTCTAAGCACCAACTCCCTTTCTCCCTCCCTTTTTTCTCTCCACATGATTTTAATGCATATTTGCAGTAGTTTAGCTTTCTCTTTTACACTCGAATGAAAACCATAAAAAACTCTGACTATGCATTTTACAGTTGCCAGCTGATGTACATCCTCTGACAAGAAGGCACATTCCCAGTGAAACCATGACTTTCTCACAGGGGCAGATCACACGAGCACTGCAGGAAGAAGATAAATTTTCTAATCAGACTAACAACTCCGAATACGATGCCACTTCCTCCAAGAAATAATTTCATTTTCCTTTTGCAAGAACTAACATTGCTTGTATATTAAAAATTAAAAAACAAAAAACCCAAGTGGAAACGAAACTACAGAACACCATTAAACAGTTGTTCTTGTCTGGTTACTGGAGAAGAGGCAGGAGGGACAAGCTCCAGTCCCTGTAAGGAACTGAGAAATCGTAATGTTCCATCAACTCTGGCTTTTCCTCTAGCTGGCTCTATAGCAGGAGAATCAGTAGCCTAAACGAATTAAACTGTTACATCAAGTATTATTAACTCATCTTCCAATACAGAGCTTGGCTTCACAGTCAGCCACTCTAAGCCAGGGAAGGGAACGTTCCTTAATGGCCACGTGTTATCACCTACTCCTGACCGTGCAGCCACACAGCCAGTTGGGTCTCATTACTGACAACAAATCCTGCAAAAAAACAAAGCCACAAATAGTTTTCAGCATTTCTGAGGCATAATCTGATTTATGCTACAGTTGTGTAATCTCTAACATAAGGGAGAGGACATGAATGTGTGGCTGCATGCGTAGGGAAGAAAGAGACCACAACTTTTGGCAGTATCTGGGATTTGGATTAGCTGGTTAATAACAACCATGATATGGCACCTCTTTTGGTTCCTTCACACACTTCTAAAAAACCACAGAGTTCTTTCCAGAGTAGCAAACAGAGGGTCGTGATCGGGGAGTTATTTCCAAGCCTTGCTCCCTACAGATATGTGCCCGACTACGCCGCATTGTGTTTTAAGGCTGGCACACAGGCGAGCCATGCAAACGCTTCATGAATGAGGTGCAGCCAGTTTTCAGTTGAGCCGGGAGCGGAATTCAGTGGCTTTAGAAGGGAGGCAGATGAAGGAAGCGAGATGACCGGTCTGTAAACAACAGGCCAAGACTACAGGCAGAATACAAACCACAACTCGTACTGCCACAGCAGAGATGATGTAAAGGGGAACTGTTTATCCATGTTTGAAAACAGGGATTAATTCTAACCCCTTCCTACGGGGCTTGGGGTTAAAGAAGCTTTTAAATGTGCTCTGCTTCCAACTTCTGCTAGACAGCCCCGCTCCCTAATCTTCTCTTTTCCAGCAATTTCATTCCCCTCCCTCGCTAAACTTGGGCATCCAGCCAACAGCATAACCATGCTTCTGTTTCAAACAACCCTAAAACATAAAGCCCTGCAAACCAAAGTAAGTGAAAGCTGCATAAGCGATGTTGCAAGAGTTCTAACGCAGCGGAAATGAACCAGAGTCTCCAGCTCACCAAGTCCAGTTAAATTGGGGAAGTTCAGTTCCTCACCAGCCAGCTGCACTGTAGGCCTCTCTGGTTTTTTGTGCAAAACATACATACAGCACTTGGGCTACACCTACAAAGCTGGGAAGGAAGCTCACATCCCTTCACTGATAAACCTGATTTAAAGGAGGCTATTTTGGTTTGACCTAAACCGACTCCTTCTTGACTTTAATCAAAAAGAGAGAAAAAAAGTTAAATCACAGCATGAAACCTCTATGCCTAGCTGTTTATCCTAGTTTAACCAAGACAATTTATATCGAAAGACCATGGGGATACACTCTCTGGGATCCAACTACACTGGTGCAAAATTACCACCTTCATCGGATACTCCTGACCAGCCCTTTGCTGCAAGCTACTGATTCTGCAACGCTTGTGTAAGTATTTCCCAATTCACAGCAGGCAGAAAAACAGTCAGGTTACCTCACATGATTTTTAAAGTTGTTTAAACTACTCTTGCACATTTTGCCTGAAGCTAACTTAGGGAGGACTTACATGAACTGTATCTCAAACAGATACATAAGGGCAGTGACTTCTTTTGGCAGCACAGTCTCCTCAAAGTAGCTGTTATCTGCACATTGACAAACAAGTTGAAGCACTGCCTTTACAAAACCGTTCAGAAAAAGACAGAGGGGAGAAAGTAAATAACTTTTGAAAGAAAATCTTTAATCAGTATTTTCCAAGCAGACATTACTTGGAATTGAATCAGATTAAAGTCCTCATTACTTTAAGCATTCTATTTTCTTCTAGCATTAAGCAACTGTCTCTGCTAAAACAAAGGAGATGAAGCTCATCTTGTAAACGTTTTGCTGCAACACCATGCCTTAGAAACATCACGTGGTTCAGATTTGCTGCTTTGACTCAGGCCCTCAATCCCAGAACACAAAATATGAACCTTATCTCTCCTGTATTTCTTCCTCATCTATTTTTTTTTACGACACCTGCTTTTCTTGGTTCTCACACTCAGGATTACACAGAACTAATACCAGTAAACAGACATATTCCCACCAAAAACACCAGTGCTCTCCACTGTTTCTGCTTCCCATAGGCCTGAGCTGGTTCTGTCCCGTATTACTCAGGAAAGACACACATCCCTTCCGTATACCCTCTTCCCCAGTCAGGAAACAATTCCTCATTTTCGTTTAAATCTCTTCACTTTGCCATGAATACTTCAAGACAACAGATGACTCAAATACAACTTCTCGCTCTCACAGGAGTAGAACTAACCTGATGGCCACTTCTAAATTACAGCAACTTGTTCTTAGTGGTCTAGCTTGCAGTGCAGAGGAGAGAGGTGCTGCTGCACAGAAATGGAATGAAGACATTCTTTTGCAGGCTTGAGTCAGAATACTGAATCTACAAGTCCAATCACTTAATAATACATATTAATAATGTATTAATATATTAACACATAATGTATAATATACGTGTATATGTATAATATATTGATATACAATATCTTATTAATGTGTATTAATAATATATATTTTTATCATGGTTTTAATTAAAAAGTTTGTTGTTATAAAACTTGTCCTCACATCACAGTAAGCTGCACTCCAAAATATGCTTCAGTACAGGACAAAATGAAAGCTGCCACATCCACAACAGGGAGCTGAGCTGGTGGTGTAATGGGAAGACATTTGCTCATTAAGATTGGAGAGGAGGCTCTGGGTTACTTGTGGCAACTTTTCACTTCCTTACTTTCCTGACAAGTTTCAAGAAACTCATTTTTCTCATGGTCCAGAGACTGGCCAGTACGCACTCACATGTTATCTCCTTAGCTGCATTTCTCTCACCTTTTCATTTCCACAGGGAGCAGCTGCACCATGCAGCATGTACACAAGGTACCACACACAGAACAAGCTATATAAAATAGAAAAGACTCTTGCCAGGAAACTATACTGCACATACAACTTCTCCTCACAAAACAGAACCGTAGAATGCACTGGGTTGCAAGAGACCTTTAAAGATCATCTAGTCCAAACCCCTGCAGTGAGCAGGGACATCTCTCACTAGATCAGGTTGCTCCGAGCCCCAAGTCTCACTTTGAATGTCTCCAGGGATGAGGAATGGTCTGACAAATATTAGTTCCTCCACTTCATGATTAGGCTCTAAGGCACTATGCTAGATGCCACAGTCTATAGTTTAAAATTCACAGTTATTCAGATAAGGAGGGTGAAGGAAGAGTCAGATAATGTGGAGAAGACAGTACCATGGGTTAATAAAAACATAATGCAGCAGGTGCCCAATGATAAGTAACAACACTGCTGACAGAAGAGTATCGACACCTTCTAGGGAGCACTTAGCCTGGGCAGAAACTCCCTGTAAGGCAGCACCGAGCCTTTGCAACAAACTCCTGCTGTCCAAGCGGGCGCTCGCACAACGAGCTCAGGCACTGCAAGGGCACCTACCGTGTTGGTAACCCACCCTCAACACCTGTTCACAGCTACCGAGGGCTCCACCTGAAGAGACTGTCAGTGAGGAAGATTGTATGTTACTGTCACTTTGCTTAACGCTCTGCCCTGGCTTTCACCCGCATCGGTGAAGTATCTCATATATTCCAACAGCTCTGAGCCTAAACTGTCACTCGGGGAAGGCGACCTGGCACAGAATAAAGGTAGGAATGGGCCAGTCAGGAAGGCTGGAAATGTAAAAATGCAAACAAAGAATTCATATTTCCAGAATTCATAATCTTTTTTTTTTTTTTTTTACAAAAAGCTACCAATAACTTCAACTCATCTTAATATTGTAGATAAATTTCTTCAACTACAAGTATTTTCACATGTCAGCTAATATAACAGCTGTGATTTACCTAGCGTCACGTTAGTTTTGAATATTCCCCCTATACATTTCACAAATCAGTTCAAAATATACTACTTTGTTCCCTTTTTTTCCACAGACAGTTAAAGTAGAATGATACATTGAAGTCAGCAGCAGAGGGTCAGGCCATAAAGAAAAACGTTTTAGCTGTGAATACATTTCAGAATGTCTTAAGAGGAGAGTCAGAAACAGACCAGAACTGAAAACAACGTAATTTCACATAGAAAGGCCAACTACTTTCAGGGAAAGGCAAGCATTTCTGTACAATTTTATGCCCGTTACTACCGCATTTCTCTAAGGCTCTTGACAGAGTGCCTCCGTATTTACGGCACTTAGCTAAGTCTTCACCAGACTACACAGTAAGGTCACCAAATACGTCCCAGACCATTTCAGACACTAAACTGTCTGCAGCAGAACGGTACTTTATTGAGGAGAAAAGTCAATAAAGCCCAACAGTCAAAAGTCCTATGTTCTTCTAATGACTCCTTGAGGCCATCTCTCATGCTGACATCATCCCTAACAAAAAAAAGTCTGTTACACTTTACACGAGCAGCGCTGCACTTTTCAATAGGACAATTATTGCCAGACCTCTAGAAAAAGAGCTGGAGTCTTACCAAGTCATCTGTGCAGTACAAGCCATTTTAGTGTCAAGAAATAAAACAACAGTATAGGGTATGTATGGAAAATATCCCGTATCAAACAGAGGGAACAGCCAAATGCAGAGATAAATGACAGTAGTTGCCAAAACATATGTTCATAATACGAAATAAATTTTGAATCTGGAAGCCATAAAAGTCACCTTCAGTCAAAAACACACCATGCAGACATTAGCAGCAATCAAGGACTACGGAACTGGCAGCCACAGTTTCATATATCTTCACTTTTTTAAAAAGCTAAGCTTACTAAAAACTAGTAGCCAAATTAATATATGAGGTGAATTGTAATAATCTTTTCACAAAAGACAAAAAAAAGCATTATGAATCCCTGGCAGCAAGCACACAAAACTGATGTGACTACAACTGGAAATAGGTTTTTGGTTGTTTTGGTTTGGTTGTTTTTTGGGTTTTTTTTTTTACACAAAACTAAACCAAACTCATCCCTGTTCAGGAAAATGCTTAAGTCAAGGTTTAACAATAAACATTACTCTTACGAGGCCATGATGGAAATTAATCTCAAACTGCAGCGGTCACTTTGGAAGTTTTTGGCTGGTTGGCTCTATCCCTTCGGCTCCCGAGAAACATCAGTTTCATGCACGTGAAACTCTATCAGTACCGGCTCAGCACAAACTGCATAGAGCAGGAGAAAAAGGAGAATGAAAGCTTTTTGCCTTGCTAGAAGAATTCTTGACCAACACTGAGCCACAGAAGAAAAGCTACGTGGTGCCTGCCCACGCTGCACGACGACGATGAGAATTCCACTTGCAGACATCTCTGTTACTCCATAAGCACTATTTTAACTGGTAGTATCCTTAGAGCTCTACTCATACATAAAACCTTACCAGAAAAAGTGTTAATTTGCACGTGTAAAAAACCCAAATGGAGAAATCTCAACGTTCCAAAGAAACGGCTTCGTACGTGCTAACACATGGACACAAGCATGACATGGAAATGCAGGAGTGCATACCGCTGCGCGGGGCAACGCGACACCCGGCCTTCTGCCGCTGCTTCGGAAATACTTGACTGTGTTCCAGCAGAGTCCGGTTTTATTTTACAAGACGCCTTCACCAAGGCAGCAGTAAGGGGAAGCACGCAGTAAATGAACTCACCCTTCTCCCAGCCCCTGATAAAGTTTCTTCGGCTACAAAAGGAATTGCCCAACAAATAAACTTAAAAAAAAAAAAATATATTTTAAAGTAAAAGACATAAAAGCTTTGAAAACAGAACTAGAATTATTGCCAGACTGTGCAGACCTCTGGATCCATCTATCAGTTTTTCCTCTTAAAAATTATAAGCATTATTAAAAACATACATTTAATACTCAATCTATTTATCTTTCCCAAAACCTTACTAGGATAACAGGTTTGGGTAAAGACAGGGACAACTGATGTCAACTTAGGTGAAACACCAGGTAAACCAGCAGTTCTAGCACGGCAAAAAAATCCCAAATTAATCCAACCTCAAAACCACAGAAAACAGTCCCATTGCAACAATTGTTCCCTGAATTTTAATCAAGAGACTTAACATAAATAATTCACCTTTGACAGCTTTGAGAAGTCTGCACAGAGGAGAGGGGACATAGGAGAGAAGCGCTTTGATGCAGCAAGGGTACTGCACAGCTTAAGAGTCCTGAAACTGCAAATTTGATTTTTACTGAATAGCAAAGAATGAGTCAGTGAATCACAGCAAAATGGAATGGTTATAAATTGAAAATAATTGGTTGTGACATGCAATTTTTTTAAGACATTACAAAAACAGAACAGCATTAAAGGATTAATTTAGCTTCAGTACAAATATGGAAGTAATCAGTAAAAAAGCGGTAAGGGTAGGAAAACATGAGTTGAACAGGATATTTGAAGTTTACAAAAAAAAATTATGATAAAGCACTAACAGTAGAGACAGTACTGAATATTTCTCTTGCCCTGAAGGTAATATTGATCTTGTTACTGCAAGTATAAGATGAAGAAAAATCGATGCTGAAATCACTGCAAGGACAGAAATACATGCACCCTTAGAAGCATTTCATTTCTGCAGACTAAGATAGCAAGAGTGGCAGCAATCATAAAACCAATTAAAATTTTGGTAAATGAAAATTTGCCACTGGAGTTTGACATCCCTTGAGAGAGTTGGCATGAA
>NW_009706376.1:0-12403 GCF_000703405.1 Apaloderma vittatum | reverse complement strand
AATGACTCTCCTGTCACAAGAGCTCCATGGAGAAGTTGTCATGTAGAAAGTAACATAAAGTTCCTGAACAGCTAGAGTGAGATAAAGTTTATTACAGTTATACTGATGCTACAGGTGAAAAGCAAAATTAAAGTTACCTTTACAATTTAATACATGTGCACCCATATATTAAACTCTTGTCCACTAATAATCTTTCTCTCTCACCATGGAAGATGCTACCTGTCAGAGGTATGAATGACCTCTGTTTTATGAATCAAGATCTCCAGAACATCCCAAACAATTTTTGCTTATCTAAAAGTATGTGTCCAGCTTCACAACTGTTAACATTCCCAGTTCCTCCTAAGTACTGTCATCCCTGCATAACAGACAATTTTTTGAGACTACTTAATATAATAATATAGTTTCAAATCAGCTGGCATGGAAATAAAATGCAAAGGCATATAAAAAACCTACTTTCAACAATTTAAGCCTATGTGCAATGCAAAACTTGAAATAAAATTATACTTAAGTCCCTCAAGTAAGATAGATGGCTTATGACTTGCTTTTTTGTCCTTTCTTCACAGGGCAAAACTGCTTTAAAATGACATAATTTTGCCTGAGAAGTAAAACAATACACTAAAACAGTTTTTCTGTAAATGCCTCTGACACAAAGATGCATCCCTGTGCAAACAGCAAGGAAGCAGAATGTCCCCCACAAAAATGAGGCAAAGCAAGACGCAAAGAGATGGGAAACAGAGCAGTAGAAGGATTTCTTTAAGGTCAAAACCAGAGAGTGGCAATAGAACAGGCAAATCTAAGAAACATCATTTATTGTACGTATGAACACATTTGCTTCCAATATGGTTAAAAAAGCTGCCAGTGTTTGTCAGGCTGAAACAACCACAGGTGAGAAGGCCAGCAGCAGGAACTGCTTCTCCAAGAGGGAAGCGCCAGCCACGGCAGCCCACAGCCCGATCCCCCCGCCCTGCGCCCCATCCCAGCGGCACAGAGAAAACCTCATGAGCCTACCCACGTCTGTTTGGTTGTTTGCTGTTGTGATCCCCACAACTGTGAGGCATCAACGCATTTCTCAGGTCTCTACCGAAGAAGCCCTGGAGACACGTCACAGTCATTCATTAGAAGAGGACCCCTGCAGTGAGAAACAGGGGGCACAGCACAGGGGGCACAGCACCTCGTTCAAGTCACCCAGACCCTGCTCATGCGGCTTGCAAGGCACACTTCCTTTTATCTCCGTCTGTTATCTACTCAGCATGGGCAAGAGTTGAAAAGAACTGTCATTGTACGGGAAGGATGCAGTCAGGTATTAAAAAATAATACTAAAAACATATTTTCTCTGAAAATCTAATGAGACAAACACCATCCGTGGTTATTAAAACTGTAGACCTATTTTCCCCCATTTAAATACCGTAAGTCTGGCAGCACTGTGACAACAATTGCAATATTGATGCAAATATGTATTTTTGCCTTTTGTTTTACCTAACGAAAAGGGAAAAATGTGTTTTAAGAAAAAGAAGTATGAACGGAATAATACCTTATTTTTATTTAAATGTGAAAAGCTATTTAAATGGCCTAGTTTCAAACTGGTAACATGTTAATGAAATGGAACTTCCACAGACTTATTTCTGAATCACTTTCTGAAGCAGCACTACAGGGACTCTGAACAGAAATTATACTGCAGTAACTTTGACACAAAGAACTTTACCGATTAACAGATGTACTTCTCATTTTAGCATATATTTGTGAAAGCAGAGATGGCAGATGTTTAAAACGCCCAAATCATGTGCACTCAAAATATGTGGGGCAAGGAAATACCACTTTCACTGTGCCTTCTCTCTTCAAAGTGCTATATACTCCTTAACGAAAAGCAGCGAACACAACTCTCACCTGTTCCCTAAGAGCAATTTGAACGGAACCTTATGGTGCGGAAAAAGTTAAAGCACACTAATTTATTAAAGAAGAGAGACCTCTGGCACAGAAAAATGTGTCCAAAGATGTATTTTATTAGCACTTTAATAACTTCGGTCTAGATGAAATTCTATGAACTGGAAGGGATTCTTCCATTAAGTAAAAAAACCCAACGCTCATTTGAAAAAAAGGGAGAACAACAATCAACCTTTGCAACCTGTAACACAACACTGCCAAGCTATTTTCATCTGAATGAATACACGTTTAGAAAACAGTACGCAGAGGTGTTTGTAACCACAAAAGTATCCTCAAAACCATGTTTCAGATCTAGGGTACAAGTAGTCTGTAGCACACTTTTTATTCATAATTTTTCATATTTATTCGAACAAGATCATAACCGTCTGCATGGTTGAACTTGTGATTAACAATATGGAAAAACCACTGAAAATTAAATCTGTAAAAAATATGGCAAATCACGATCAATAAAGTTCTCAACATGTCTGGTTTTGTAACCCCTCATACTCCTGATACCTTGAAATATAGCCCGGGGAAAAAGTTAATTCTCCAAATCACAACAAATCAAGTCAAAGAGAAACTATGGCTTTACCTTCACACTAAGATTTGGGTTTGTTTTTTTTTTTGATAAGCACGTCGATACTCTTAAAAGTTTATTTCTGGGAATATAAATAAACCTTCAGGTAAAGAGTAACAGATTCCAAAAAGAATGTTTCGGAACAGAAGACTAGTCTGCTCTTACTCTGCATGAAGAGAGAATAAATTTCTTCCTCAACACCATTTGTTAACATTCACCTTATCTATTAGCCAAGAGAAAGAAGGACGCAATACCTCAGGAAGATTTGCAATAGTTGCTGTGCATTTGGACACAAACAAAACAAATCAAAATCTTCTACCTCCCATTTCAAATTACAGGTTAATGTTCTTTCCCCCTCAGGGAAAATTAAAACCCAGCACAGATAAAATCATAGATAAAATCATGAGTATCTTAAAAAGAAATAAACAAACAAAAATATGTTAAGTTGATCTTAGTAAGAAATTTACTGTTAAATATTGTCTCATCATAAACGATAAATTGGAAATTCAACTCAAAACGCTGATTTTAAGAAGTGTTTTCAAGGAGAACAGGAACCGCATGACAGACTGAACAGCATCCGTTAGAGGGGAGGTCATATTCACTCTGCTCAGAATGAAAAGCTAACATTTAATCACCAGTGAAGCTTTCAGGCTTTCCTTCTTACACTGTAACTTTTAATGACAATTATAACAATTTTCCAACACGTAGGCATCCCCGAACAATTGGATGTAATTTGCACAGTAACAGAACAGAGACATGAAATATATAATACCTGAATATTCTGCAACATGTTTACAGCTCAAACAATAAATCTGCTGTTTTAGCAGAGACGAGTTACAAAGTGATTTTTTTTTTTTTTACCCTGCTAAGCACAAATCTATCCAGCCCTTGGCAAGTCAGCAAAATAATGGGAAGTAGCAGATATTTTATGGCCTCTAACCACATTCAGTTGTGGCCCTCTAAAAAAACATTTATTCCATAGCTGAGCTTGAAGTCAATGTAATGACAGGCACCTAATTATCCTGCTGTTACTGTGCTCAGTGACTCTCTGGCTCCTAGAGAACAGCGTGTATGACACCTACTCAAAGACCAGCAAAAACCTTTTTCTATGACTGAATTAAGATATAATAGTTAAGGCCATAAATAATAGTAATAATGAATTAAGCAGCTTTAAATTACTACTTGTCTCATCAGCATGCTAGAATTAATGTTCTCCTTGGATATAAAAGGAATTTTCTATCAAACATTAAGATACTAATTATTACTCTTTTTATCACGCGATGAACTTGGATGAGAAGGCTGGAGCTGGCAGTAAGAGAAGCATTTGAGATAGTGGGCAAGATTAACAGGGGGGAAAAAGAAAAAAACCCCAAAACGTTAAGACATGGAAGCTGGGATGGAGGACATAGAAAAAGAAAATTGGGGCAGAAGATCACTGAAATAACAACATCCTGCTGGGGTCCAGACATGTGATGTGAACATGCAGAGGAAATCCAACCCAGCAGAGCATGATCCCCTCCAGCACACCAAGAACAGAACCTGAGACTGCACATCCCATCACCTCCCTGCTCTCAAACATCCGTACAATGTGGAGACAGAGCACCACGCTCTACAAACAGGTCCCTGGGAACGGCAGCCTACTGCTAACTTCACTGGCCCAGGTAAGACAGACCTGATGGCCACAAAGGTTTGAACAGCGCTGCTGAGTCACATGGATGCCAGCAGGATTCCACTTAAGCGAATCTAGAAATTCAGCCTGAATTCAGAACGTGGCATTAGGAAATTAATCTGCAAAAGGCACTGACGTTTTGCACAGAGAAAACTTGGTTAAAAACTTATGTAACACTGGCAAATCAAGCACACAGACAGTATAGTCTATAATCAAAGATGCCTACGTAACTTTAATTGCTCATTTCCTGTGCATATCTACTGCCCACAGGCCTTTACAAGCACCTACTGCTTTTCATTTCTCTTCAAGATTCTTCTGTTCAAGTAGATTTCTTCAAACAAGATGAAATACTGTAAGAATTGGGAACAATCACAGTAAGAGTCTGGTGCAGGAGACTTGTTTAAAAAGTATTAGGCAAAAAGCAGGGAACTATAGAAATAAAAAAGGGACGGCTAACCTGAAAGCTGGTGAACACCGCATTGTCAGTGTCATTTACTTCCTTCATAATACTAAGCGAATGTTTTAAACTAATTTCTACAGACGTAGAATATTAATCAGATATTTCCAATCTCCTAGATGTTGAGTTTGATTTCCAGTACTCCTGAGAAGTCAGCAAGGCACATGAAGTTATTATGAAGTGCATTTCAAATCAATAGATTTTAAAAGTAATCTCTAATTGCACGGCTGCCGAAAAGTTCAGGCATTGAACTTGTGTTTTGAATTTGGCACCCCAAATCAGTAAATTATTTCAAACTTTGCACAATTCCAAGCTTTACATATACAAAATATAGTAATACTACCTTGCTTTGCAGGGATTACATGAAAAACGCTGTTTTAAACCTTTTCAATAGTAGGGAGCGCTATGCAAAAGCCCAAGGCAATAATAGCTCTAAATCCAGAAATGTGTTAAGTTTCAACAATAAGCAGCCTAAAGAGACCAAAATTCACACGGATCATTGAACAATGGAGGGAAAAATTGACTAGACGTTCGCTAACCCCACCACCCTCGGCACAAAGTAGATGATGGTTAAAAACCGTGTGTTCCAGGAGCCAACACCTGGGCTGCATAGCAAGTTAGGGTTTTTTTTTAACAAACTCTCATTTTGGCATGCTTGAACTACATTTAAGGAATGGTACAACTGTAAATGTTTTAACTTTCAAATCAGTAACATTATCAGCCAGAAAAGACCAAAGACTCTCCTTGCTCTGAAGGGATTTCTGGGCTCTGTCAGTGAAAAGGGCAGTTTGTCGTGTCAAGTCATGAGTGAGGCTAAAGTCAAGGACTATCAGGACAGTTTTTCGAAGTGAAAAATAAAGCCCTCTTCCTGTATATATACAGAAGTACTAACTTATGCAAAACAATCCTACAAAGAAAAGACTGCAATGTATCATCCTTTGCATTTTCTCTAAATATCTATAATTGAGAGAACTAAAGCAGTATTTTAACTCTAACGATAAAGTCTGACGGCCAAGACACTTTAACACGGATGGGTTTTCACCCCTCCACTTTGGAGAGGAGGGCACAGTAGATGAAGAAGAAATCACACTGCACAGCCCCTGACGTCAGCTAAACACACAACTGCAATTCATTCAAGCTGTTTGGCTACCACTGGAAACCATGAAATCCAAGCCTGATTAGTTATTAAAGAGAGAATTCTTGAATTGAGTTATAGCCTTCTCATTAGCTACCATGCAATTTTATTTTTAACACATGCTATATAATTTGCAGTGTTTGTTGTAATTAATTCTGTACTGCTGGTTCTTCTACTGAAGAAACTAATTACATCTACTGCATTCTAAAGCAAAACCTAAACCATCAGTTTAAAACTACTTGCATAAAATAATGTATTTTGCCAAATGAAAGCATGAGATCCAAATGTGTCAGCAGCAGAGTTTCACGGAATGCAATTCAGCTCTGTAAGCCCTACGCTCAAAGAAAAAATTCCCAGGCTCACTGACTCAAATGCAAGCATGCTGTTGTACAGAAAATAATCAGCAACTTTGCGACAGCTCAGTGGCAAAAGGTTACAAAATAGAGTTAAGGTGGGATTTCACAATTGATGCAAGTCAATTTAAGCTTAGGTACTTGCAAAACAAAACAAAACAAAACAAAACAAAAAGAAGGCAGTCTTCTCAGCACTCCTGACAGTATTTCCACTCTTTCTGTTTGCTGGCACCCACATGCTCATGAAAATGTAGCTGAGCTGTCCAAGGATGCGATCCAACTGGTTACTGGCTGAGTTTTCAGCCAGACAAGTACGAAAGAGCTTGCTGCTGGAAGGCAACACGAGTGCTGGTGTTGACTGTGCAGCACGAGATGAAGACACAACTTTGTGGCATCAGCACAGAGCTTGGGTCACGTTAGGCTGTGTAGTTATGACCGACTTCAGGGAATACTTAACCAATATATATTTGCTACCTCGAAGCACAGGTACAGCCACAGAAGAGGGCCATGAGAGAAACAAAGACATTTTCTTTTTTCCTATGCTCTAATTTGACCTTCACGGGACTGCAGGATTCAATATTTTCACCTATCAACTCTTCTCCTCTTTACTTTTTTATCTAGGTACAGTTATCTCCAAAAATATAACTAAGAGTGTGTATGTAGAAAAGACAGTATTTTAAAAAAAAGAAAAAAAAAGCCACACGAGATGATCATGATGGAAGCAGGGAAGGAGACTACTAGGGAAGTAACCAGAAACACGTGCTGTCCTCAACACTATTTAGAAGAGTTTACTGGTAGTAAAAGTTTGATTGTGGGACTTGTCTTGCTCTCATAAAAGACCAACTGACTAAACAAAGGCATTGTGAGTGTCACATATTACTTTTATTGCAACAAGGATTAGAAACTAGAAGCTCAGGCTCCACTTTCTCAGTTGCTATAAAACATGAGGCAGAAAGACAGCCTGTGTGCCAAGAACCGCTGAGCGTTACCGCAGCCTCAGCTCTCCGTCAAAACCCAACCCACTCTGCAAAAATGAACTATAAACTATGATGCTCTACTGCTCTACACATTTTGAGAGTAACAAAAAAATCCAACACACACAAACCAAAACCTGACATCAACTTACCAAAGCACAACTCTCAGATAATCCCATTGGCCTAGACTAGGAATTGCACGAGATCAAGACGTTCTAGTAACAGAAACACAACAAGAAAGAAAACAAGGCGCAACAGTCAAATTATAACGGGACTGATACAAATAGGAGGCAAGACCAAAAAACAGAACTGAATGGAAAAAACTAGATTACTGTCTAAAGCTTGGGGAAAGATTATGGTCCTCCCCTTCTACAGCTACTAGAATCTCCAGATAGCATATTTCTGTTTGGGTTTTGATAAGAGCAGTGGCAAATGTACAGATCTGAGCACAAGGCTCCAAACTACTCTAATGAAATGTCAGGTTTTCATTTTTAATACCAAAACTTTAGATAATCTAAGTATCAACACTGTAAACTCTTCTGACAAATAGCCTTCAACTCAAACAAAGAACAATCCCATTTCCTTGCAAGTTATCTTAAAGATAATAAGAAAGTTGCATTCAAGATACAACAACCCAAAGAGTTGGTTTGTTTGTTTCAAACAATTATTTAATTTTAGGCTGTTTTGAATTCTGCCGTAGTGGCTTTAAGAAGAACCGTTTGGGAAAGATGGCCAGCGCTGTACAAGCCATACTGTGCTTCTCAAGCCTTTTTATATTTCATCAGGTAATATCAGCTAAATTTCTGGCAGCAAAGTAAAATACCACTGAGACTTCTTACTGCAGAACACTCATATAGTCACTGTAATCCTTCTAAATGCATGTAAGCATTTAGCATATAGACATTTTACTGACGCTGTGGTCAGGTTTTACCGTTTCTATGGAGAATTGCTAAGAACAAAACTTCAGAGACACCTTATTGGCAAAGTCATTTGAAAGGTAGTAGCAGACAATTTTTTTCCTTCCTTCTCAGAGTCTTGCTCTCCTCTTTCACCATGAATGTATTCCAGAAAGAAGACATGGTACTGTGCATGTAATTATGTTACTAGTTGATTTCCATTCAACAGCCATTTCTTTTATTGCATAAACCCACATATTCCCATCTTCTCCTTTAAAAACGGAGACAGTGAGTGGTTTAGGTAATTACAGCTGTCAGAGGGGGTTTGACAAATAACTTCTCTGCTCAGTCTACGCTTTAGGCCACTGGGAAAGCTGTCAAATAATGACATCAGAGTCTACTTTAACACTGGCAAAATGTAACTGCACTTCCTTTCGTATTTAACTCAGACAGTTTATAGCCCATCCTTTTCCTATGCAGCGGCTGCAAATAGGAGTGGAATGAACAAGTGGGTTGTAATTCAGAACAGATAAAATGGGGGTAGGTAACACAGGTTAAATGAAAGCTCATGAAGGAAAAACGGACGCACAACTTTGCTTTGGTACTGAAAGAGCTCGCTCATTCTTCATCATCAACGAACTTTGCAAGTTTGAGTCACTTCCTAAAATTCCAGTTAAGTTGTAAGGGATGAGCATAAAGAACAGCTGCTCTCCCCTCTTTCACAGTATCGGAGTCGTTATTACACCACATTTCTGGTACATGAGCCAGCCCACGGGTACCAGAACGTCAGGACGGCTGCATCACCCACTGTGGGGAGCTGCCTTTCGACAAATCCAATCCAAAGCACATAAGCACAGATCAGCCCATCTTCAACCTGATTTTATCTTATGGGACCTTAATTTCAATTCAAGTCCAAAACATCCAGGAACTCACTACTACTTCAATGCCTGCTTAAGTTACTGGCTCAGTTCTGAGAGCCACCTTAAGCACTAATCCTGGTTTAAAAAGCTGCCTGTAGGCCTTCACCAGCTGAAAGACAACAGTGCCCAGCAGCAGCTGAGCTCTGATGTTATCAGAGAATCTGCTTTCCGCTAAAAAGCTTAGTGACTTTGACAAATGTTTAATGAGAAACTTATTTTTTTCCACCAATGCCTAACAGAAATATTCTATTAACTTCCAGAATAAAAATGCAGCAAACCTGATCTGGTCAGTGGTTTTAGGTAGTCCTGCAAGCAGTAGGGAGTTGGACTAGATGACCGTTATGGGTCCTTCCAATTTGAGATATCCTATGATCTGTTTATGAATTATTTCTGCAAAGTTAAGTTACACTTCCAGAAATCGGCTCTGATGACTGTTTAGTGAGTGATTAAGAATGTTACCTAGAAGCTATTGCAGCTTGACCATTAAGGTTACTATTACCGCCACCTCTGAACCCAGAAAACATCCAAAGAAATGTGATCTTCCCATTGATTTAATATTTGAAAATGTACCTTGTGGCTGATATATACTTAAAGGGATTATCCCCTCGCCCATCAACAGCCTCAAAATCTGCACAGAGCACCCAACTAAACTTGATCTAGCAGCTAATCTCTAATGCCCTCTTCCTACTGACCCGCTTTGCTGGTTCATCTGCATTAACAACAGCTTCCAGGCAAGGCCAGTGATTTTGTTAAGGCTTAAGGCTATGCTGGATGCTGGATTTTGAGCAGCGTAGTTACAGTAATGAGGGACGTGATTCATTCCCACCTCTTTAGCATCGATGCAGTTACAGGGACATGCAATTACTTTTATTACTACAAGAATGGGAATGAGCTGTACCAGTATAACATGATCCACACTAGAGAGGTGTCTATTCTGGCACATAAAAAGGAGGAAGATTTAAATATGCATTGTTTTGTCTTTGGTCTCACAGTTTGGGACTAATTCCGATGATTTTTATGAAATTCCACATGAACAAGCCCCACCTGATGTGCTTTGAGTCTTTGTAGCACAGTGTGCAGCAAGGCACTTGGGAGTCTACAGTCTAGAAGTCACCTGAAGTGTTTAATTTAAGTCTTTGTAACACCTAGCACACATATACATTATTCTATACTATTTGTGGCTACTCCCATACAAAAGAATTAGGAATTTCACACAAAAGGAACTGATATGGCAAAAAAAATGGATTACATTTGTAGCAGAGCACTCAGCTGAAAACTGGAGGTCTGAAACACTTGCATGGATTTTTCTTGACTGCTCAGCCTTATTCAGAACAAAAAACTCATAGAACAGACCACGCTAAAAAAAAGTCACAAGACTAAACTATTCACAGCGCCCTTCAAAACGCAGAATTTAAACAGAATGTTTAAAGAAGCTTTGCTTCTTGCAACTTAAGAACAGTTCTAGCTTTTTTCCTAAGGTTCATTGTGATGATAAATGCACAAAAGTGTATGGCATGCACTGTCGCTTATTAGCATTTAATGCTTCTTGAACAACTACAATGCAAATATTCATCACAATACATGGGAACCTTGGTGGAAACAAGAATTCCCACAAATTGTTTTAGAGTACAGTAAATGAATGGCATTATAAACAAAAAGCCCCAATCCCTCACAAACGCGTATGCTGCATTTGCTTAGATTAGCCCACCACACATTCATTGTGCAACTGCATTTGCAGAAAACTCTTTGAACAAAAAGTTTTATACCCTAATAAGAAGCATTTTTTTATTTACAGATGTGTTCAAGTCAAACAAACCACCATTGTCTCAAGGTTTGGTTGGGTGTTTTGGTGGGGTTTTTTGTATTAGTGACAGATTCTTGCATAAGTAGGATGTTAAAGGACAGGCTATGAAGTCAGACAATTTTAAAGGTGGTTCCATTTTGAATTACTTAACTAACAAAGCATCGGCACATTTACTAACAAATGCAGTAACTTTCAAAAAGTAATGCTTGGAGTTTATTTCTAAGCATCTAAACTATAACTCAATACAAAACACTAGAAAAGCTAGGTGACTGCATAGGAAGTAATTAAAGCTACAAAGAACCCAGCATACTTTTTCAAACTAGTTTAGTTCACTTACACAACTGAGCAATGAAAATAAACACAAATTCAACTTGCTCTATATAATGCATTACGAAAACTTCCGCATCCTGCACAAACTCTTATTTCCCAAGTCTCATCTCCCTATTCAATGCAGCAATACAGAAACATACTCCACAAACGTATTTTTGCTTATGATCAGGATGCTTATAGGGAAAGGATACATATTTAGTCTGTTCCTATGAATATATTTGAGGAGCAGGGAGAAAAACAGCCCTGTGGGTTACCGTATCTCGTAAAGCAGTTCTTACATGTCTTTAATATTTTTATTCATAAAACACAGGAGAAAAACAAGGAATGGGACGCAGCTCTGTTCACAGGACTTTTTGTATCTAGCTTACGGCTGTCAGAAATGACAGTAAGAGGAGTGTAAGCGCAGAAGAAGCAGCTGCCTCGAGCGTACGCACACCTGACAGCACTTCTTGGAAAGTTGGACTTCCCCTGTCAACAGCACGAGATGAGAGATGGCAAGGGTGCGTATAGGTGAGGAGACACACAAACACTCACACATATATATGTGTGTATATATATATATATATGAAGACAGACTGAGAGAGTTGAGGTTGTTCAGTTTGCAGAAAAGAAGGCTCCATGGAGACCTTATTGTGCCCTGCCACTATCTCACGGGGACTACAAGAAAGCTGGTGAGGGGCTTTTTAGGATGTTGGGTAGCAACAGGACTAGAGGGAATGGATTGAAGCTAGAGATGGATCGGTTCAGGTTGGACGTTGGGAAGAAATTCTTCCCCATGAGGGTGGTGAGATGCTGGCACAGGTTGCCCAGAGAGGGGGTGGAAGCCCCATCCCTGCAAGTTTTTAAGGCCAGGCTGGATGGGGCTCTGAGCAACCTGATCTAGGGGGTTGGAACTAGATGATCTTTAAGTTCCCTTCCAACCCTGACAATTCTACGGTTCTATTTATGAGAAGAACAACACACCTGGCTAAAACCACATCAGGGAGAAAAGCCTCGCAACTCTCCAAAGCGGCCTCCAACTTGGGGCCCTACACAAGAGAAACCCCCCCCGGAGCCGAAGCGACAAACAATTATATAAATAAAGAACGAATAAATCGAGAAATCTCACCGGCCAGAGGAAGCAGCAGTACCCTAGAGCAGCCTCTCAGCCGAGGAGAGGAAGGGCGGAGAGCGAAGGGAGGAGGCGAAAGCGTGAAGGAGAAAACGGCCCCAAAAGGAGAAATAACTCGCGGGGCATCGCCTTTGAGGGGAAACACACACCTATCCCCCTCTACATCCACACTTTTCCGAGGGAAACGGAGGAAATTTCTCCTCCTTGAGCATCTAGCTTCGATAGACTGAAGAGACAGCAAACTCAACCTCACTTCT
>NW_009706375.1:0-2608 GCF_000703405.1 Apaloderma vittatum | reverse complement strand
CAATGGAGGCAGACAGGCAATGCAGAATGACCTTTCTACAGCCAACATCTCCCCCTTTCCCTCACAACCTGCTCTGCCTTGCTCTCCAGAAGGTTTTCCTAGGACAAAAAGGGCTGGGCATGTTAGAGAAAAAAAAATCTTCTGTCATGGTTATAAATATGTGAAGTTTGTTCACTGTTTATCACAGAATTATGCTCAGAGGAACCTTGTTAAAAGGCATCATTACAAACGTTGGCAGGGTTTGTGGGTATGCTTCTTGTAAAGCCAAGTAGGAGTCAAGAGCACTGGCTGTGAAGGCTGCGTTGTACTGATGGAGGCACTTGCAACCCACCCGAATAAACCTTTCAAGCGCGTCCGTTGACACATCCCAATTGTGTGACAGTGACATTACACTTGCCAGTTTAAGAAGGCATCGTCGCATGAGCTTTCATCCCTGACATTTCTAACTTCTTGCTTTTCAAACAGAAAATATATGCCCTGGCCCTGTCTTGCTGGCTTCTCTTGCAAAGTCCCCTTTTGTCATGGCTCCTACTTTGCACTCTTTGTTTATGCTAATGCAACGAGCTGCCTTTTGTGGATCCTGGATAAATAGGCTATTTCACAAGCAGTAATGTAATCATTTAATACCAGCCTGTGAGTGTGATTTGTTTACTTAAACACTACTTTAAATCCAATGCTTTTCAGCAAGTAGTTCCTCTTGACAGGAGTGGGCAACATCCTTTTGTTTGTAAGGAGGCAAATTAAAGGACATTGAGATGAGGACTAAGAAGACTTGTCAGGACAAAACCTTGTAGCATTTTACAACATAAAATTGTAGATGTGAACAAGAAAAAGGAAGCTGTTTGTGCTGAGCAAAGAAAAATGTGATTCGCTGTGCGTGAAGAGATGTTCCTTCACTTTGAATTACAGAGTACTATAACTTATTCTTTTCTCAAAACACTATGTCAAGGAAGTTTTACATTTATGCCTCACGTTTATAATGTGAGGTGGTCAAAAGAGTGGGAAGGGAGGAGAAATGTTTTGTTAAAACGTCGTAGCTGTTGGTAGCACACCTCACCCAGTGAAGACCCCAAAAAACCTGTCCACTGCCAGTGAAATATTACCTCCCTCTGCTTTGCTTGTGCCATCTGCTGTAAGGGGAGATCTCTAGACTTCAGGCCAAGCCATGCTCATCCAGCTCGTGGCTGGCCTTTTCTCAAGGCTATTGGTTGTGTTCACTTTGCACTGGTACTTGGCCATGGTCTCTTCTGGGATTAAATCTCTCTAACTGTAAGAAAAGAGTTAATTTTCAGTGCAAAATGCCTGAAAACACAGCCCACCAGAGGGGCACTTATGTGGCACATCGCTTCCATGGAATCTTGGCAGAATCTCCTAAGGGCATATGAGGTTGAGTCTTGCTGGGACAGCCTTTGAGAATCATGTAGGACATAGGGAGGTAAATCTATCAAGAGTCATAATTTCTACAATGGGAAATCCTTCAAGTGACTCCTGAATGCACCCCAGTTTCATCTCACAGGGAACTGCTTGGTTCAATCCAAAGCAAAACGTGGAAGAGAATTCATATTTATGGTGTGTAGTTGGTCAATATTTCTGGCAGGACCAAGCTGGGAAAGAAGATTTTTCACGGTAGAGCTGAACCCACAGGAAAGCAGGGCTATCACAACTGTCAGAAAGTGCTCCTGGCCTTCTGCTCAGCTTCAGGGTAGGATTTAGGAGATGGCCAGATGTGCAGACTTGTCAGCTGGGAAGCACTTGGACAAAGAGCACTGTCCAGAGATCTTGCTGTCACTCCTGGTCTCCAGCGGTGCCAATTTAAAGAATCAAAAGGGAAGTAGCAGTATGGTTGAGCTTGCACAAAGTCTATGTCTTATCAGATGTCATCAGCTCTCACGGCTCATATCCCATGCCATGCTTTAGGGTGTCAGATCAGTGCCACCATATAAATCAGAGTTGTTGACTCAGGCAGTATGACTGGGTGACTGATGGCATCTGCTTCTGCTGGCACCATGGGTTCTGGGTAAGGATGTCTGTACAAAGCCAAAATTCAGCTTTGTTTTTATGATCCTTCCACAGTCTATGAGTGGGTTATGGGAGAGAATAGCCGTTATTGTTCCCACTGGGGTCCAACAAAACCCAAATCACTTTTCACTGAGGGGTACACACGAAAAAATCCTGTGTTTTGGTGCTGAAGATGTATCTCATCCACTTCACTGGTATTTCTGGGCAGCCAGGATGGATGCTGTGGATTCTCCCTCTCTCTGGCTGCCTGACTCTACATGTGGCAGCAGCTCCAATTCTTTTTTCAAGCTTGAATTTTTTCAGTTTGGCTGCAACTTTGTGACAGACATGGGAGCTGAGACTGCACGACTGCAGAGCAAATGTGAATTTCAAATAGACCAGATGCTGCTACGGACCAAATTTTACTAAGGCTCTGTACAAGCCCAGGATGATTGAATGTAATTGGATATGTGCTGAGCAGGCTTACTGAGAGTCCAAAAGTGGAGAAAAGGTATCAATGTCATAACAGAAGTAAGGACTCTTAGGAACTGCCTTGAGTAAATATGCTTGCCCAGAAGGTGAGGTCTCGGGGATCACGTCCACAGCTGGT
>NW_009706374.1:3803-5579 GCF_000703405.1 Apaloderma vittatum | reverse complement strand
GATGCAGGACTCTACACTTGTCCTTATTCAACTTCATGAGGTTCCCCTTTCCCAGCTCTCCAGCCTGTCCAGATCTCATTGGATGACAGCACAGCCTTCCTGTGTGGCAGCAACCCCTCCTAGTCTCGTATCATCAGTGAACTTTCTTAGGGTGCACTCTGTCCGCTCATCCAGGTCATTGATGAAGATATTGAACAGAACTGGCTCCGGCACTGATCCCTGGGGAAAACCACTGGCCACAGGCCTCCAACTTGACTCTCTGCCACTGATCACAACTCTCTGAACTCTGTTGCTGAGCCATTTTGCAATCCACCCCACAGTACAATCATCTATCCAACAATTCTTGAGTTTACCTGTGTGGATGTTATGGGAGACATTACTGAAAGCCTTACTGAAGTCGAGTCAATGTCCTTACAAGATGAACATTGAGGTGCTGGAGCATGTCCAAAGAAGTGCAACAAAGTTAGTGAAGGATCTCGAGCACATGGCTTGTGAAGACCTGCTGAGGGAACTGGGGTTGTTCAGCCTGCAGAAAAGAAGGGTGAGGGGTGATTTTCTAGCTCTCTACATCTCCCTGAAAGGAGACTTTACAGAGGTGAGTATTGGTCTGTTCAGCCATGTAACAAACAATAGGACAAGAGGAAATCGCCTCAAACTGACACGAGGGAAGTTTAGATGGGATATTAGGAGGAATGTCTTTACTGAAAGGGCTATTGGGCATCAGCACAGGTTGCCTATGGAAGTGGTGGAATCTCTGTCCCTGGATGTATTTAAGAGTCATGTAGACATAGTGCTTAGGCTTATGTTTTAACTGAGCACTTGTCAGCGTTAGGTTAATGGTTGGACTCAATTCCAATCTGGGCAATTCTGTGAGTCTGTGATTCTCTGCAATATCATATCACATGAACATGGGAATTTCCAAGCAGGTTCTTCACCAGGCCAGAGCCTGCTTTCCTGAAGTCCTACTCTCAACCTTGTTCCCTTCTCTAAGGAACCTCAACTCTCCTTGCTCACCCCTGACTCTTAAATTCCTGAGCAGCTCCTCCTTGTTTGTAAGCACAGTGTCCCAAAGGCACCTCTCCTCACCAGCTCCACAGTCACCCCTGTCAGAAAGGCATCACCTATGATCTCCAGGAAGCTCCTGCATGGCTTGCACCTTGCTATGTTGCCCCTTCGGCAGATATTGGGGTAGTTTATGTCTGCCACGAGGCAGACATGCAAACATGAGCCTTCTTCCAGTTGTGTGAAGGCCTTCTCTACTTTCTCTTCCTCATCAGGAGGTCCATAACACACACACACCCACATGGCAGCATTGCCTGTCACCCTTCAGCTCTCAGGGCCTGCTAAGAGCTGGCCCTTCCCAGGGCCATCCCTAGGCAGAGCTCCACGTTCTCCTGCCACTCTCTGCCTGAACAGGCAACTTCCCCTGTGGGTCCAGATGTGGAGCCTTGTCGATGCCTGACCCCCAAGACCCCACACGTTCTCCAGGAGAGGGTATCTCTAGTCCTTGGCAATGCCTCGTGTTCTTCTCTTGTGAGAGACACTCCAGTCAAGTTGAGTAGGGTGAGAGAAGTATTAAAAGATGACCAGTTGGATCTTCAGCCCGTAAGGACTTTGAGAAACCTGAGGAACCTTCTTTGGTCCGAAGGTGTGGAGCCTCCAGGCTCGGTAGGAGTAAACTGCGAGTGTTGAAGGGGGATCTCAGAGATGATGGAGCTTTTCTCTGCACCATAATCCAGCATGAGAAAGAATTGGAGCTGTGGAGGCCCAGGCTGA
>NW_009706374.1:3539-3771 GCF_000703405.1 Apaloderma vittatum | reverse complement strand
CCAACAGATGTCTCCCAAAGGGCAGTGCTGGGGTGGAACAAGTCACCCTGAGGGAGACTAGAGCAGCCCAAGGCTTTCTGTGTCAAGGAGCATCCAGGAAGGATGGAGACATATCAGTACAGGAAAAAAGTTCTCAGATGAGAGCAAGTTATGGGATCACGGTGGATGTCTAAGGACTGCAGAGGAAGAGGAAGAGGTGTGGGACAGCGTGTGGTGGAGATGACAGAGGGAA
>NW_009706374.1:2661-3412 GCF_000703405.1 Apaloderma vittatum | reverse complement strand
GGCCTCCCCTTCCCCAGTCTTGACCCTGGCAAGTCTTGGAACATAGATCTGCCTTCAGCTTTGCACATCTCCAATCCCCAGTGCTCTAGAGAAAGCCCTGCAGAATCATAGGCTTCTCCAGACCCCAGTGCCCGAGAGAAAGGCCTATGGGATCACTGACAGACAGGACCTGCCTTTACAGCAGCAGGGTTCAGGGCTTGTCCCTTTGGATTAATGAGACACATCCAGGTTTACTCAGCATCACAGGACCTTTACCTTGCTTTTCCCAACCAGCCGTCTCTACATCCAGGTTTCTGCTCTAACTGGGTGCTGGGGATGCTTTGCCAGTAGTGCCCCTCAGTGGGACTCATTTAGAGTCAAGAAATTTTGACTTCTGAATGTGACTTGGACTTCCTGAGTGGTTTCCTCAACTTTGTCTCAGTCTTTGAGGATCATGATCTCAGCACAAAACTCGTGGCAGAGGTCATTAAAGTGAGTCTCTACATCCAGGTTTCTGCTCTAACTGGGTGCTGGGGATGCTTTGCCAGTAGTGCCCCTCAGTGGGACTCATTTAGAGTCAAGAAATTTTGACTTCTGAATGTGACTTGGACTTCCTGAGTGGTTTCCTCAACTTTGTCTCAGTCTTTGAGGATCATGATCTCAGCACAAAACTCGTGGCAGAGGTCATTAAAGTGATGCCTTGTGCTTGTGCTGTGCTGCTGAGCTGGGCCGGGCTCTGGGGATGACAAGTGGTCAGCAATGTCAAGAGACA
>NW_009706374.1:1952-2348 GCF_000703405.1 Apaloderma vittatum | reverse complement strand
GGGTCACGGCACAGGGGGAGGGGCTGTGTGCGGGGCAGGGACTCTGCCAACTGCCAGGGTCAGCACTCAGCCTGCCCGGGGAGGTCCCGACGGTGCTGGGGGAGAAGGTCTGGGGGGGAAGGTGGGAACCCGGCAGGGCCAGGTCCTGCTGCTACTGAGAGGATGCTGCATGTGTCAGGGCTGCTCACAGCTCTAGTTAACTCCCAGAATATTTCTAAGGGAATTCCTGATGTAGAAGTCAAGGCAGAGACTAATCTTAAGACAAGGAGAGTTCCTGGGCTACAGTTTTCTGTTTCTTATTCCACTGGTTTATTCAATGAGAGAAAAGCATTAATGGAAAAATAGCTCTCAAGATTTAAGAAGTGATTGAGTCTCCTGAACTGCACAACTGAGTCG
>NW_009706374.1:1505-1871 GCF_000703405.1 Apaloderma vittatum | reverse complement strand
TGTTGTTTTACCCTTTTCTACCTGTAAACAGCAACATGCGCCAGCCAGTGCCCTGCAAACAGGCAGGGTTCTGTAGGAGAATGCATAGATGGGTCTGTGAGCAGGGAAAAGATGTGGAGAGAGAAACACCTCCCAGGGTGAGAATCTCCTGGAATCAGAGGAAATTAAACTCAGAAAATATTTTGGGAAAGAAAATTCAGAAATCTCAAACTGATCCTATCCAGGGTAGAGCCCATCCTCTGAGCAAGACCTCTTGCCTCCTCTCCCCCAAACAAGCCTCTGCTTTCAGGACCAGGGTCTCCAAGGCATGAACACCCTTCCCTGCAGCCAGGTTACAGCAGAACCGTGGGGCAGGTCTCCAACCCT
>NW_009706374.1:0-1425 GCF_000703405.1 Apaloderma vittatum | reverse complement strand
GGGTCACGCTGTCCTGGGGGCCCGGCTGCCTTTGCCTGTGTCTCTCTCAGCTGCTCGCTCACTCATTTTCCCTTCTTCCTCCACTGCTCTGTGCTCTTGCTGCTTTTCTGTTCTTGCTATCGGGCTCTGTGGGGTGGGAGTTTCAGCTGCAGAGCCCCTCATGGATCTTTTAGGTCCTTTCCTGCAGGTGTGTCCATGGAAACAAGTGTCCCAACTTTCCTCCCACCCGTGTCATCCCACCCATGGGGCTGTGGGCAATGCACTCAGCTGATCGAGGAATGAGCTGCATCTCCCTGTTAGGGCACCTGATAGGTGATGCTTCCTTCCAAGCTGTGATCTGCCCTCCAGGGTGCAAAGCTGTCCTGTAGAATTACTGTGTTGTCTGAACACCCTAAGGATAAGGGCAGACATGCTACAGGTGAGGAGAGAAATGCTGCTGGGTTGGTGAAATAAGCCAGGTGTGTCCTGGGCTAGAAGTGGGGGTGCTGAGACCTTGGGCTGCGCTTGACCCCACTGCTCTCAGTTGTGTTTGGTGTTTTTTCAGGAAAATATGGAAAAGTCACCACCCTTCATTGCAGTGAGATGAAAGCTTTGAAAATCTGCGAACTAGACCAAGGCACAGAGCATTTCCCCTCTCTCTGCACTAAGTCCCAGACAATCTTCTTGTCTCACAGGACTCTCTCTGTTCTCCTTGAGAGCAGCAGAAATGCTGCGGGTTTCTGACATCCCAGAATACTCTCCAGGGGAGATGGGGGGATCTGTAAAGAACCCTGAAACTCTTAGACTGCCTCCCCATCTCCTTGCTGAAGCTGACTTGCCTTTCTGCCGTCACAGTGGCTTCATGGGACAAAATGGAACCCCAGCTTAGATCCCTGTCCCCATTCAGTGCTGCAGAACAGGGCTGACTGACTGAAAGCCTCTGGGCAGAGCCCTGCTCCTCATCATACACGGCACCAGCACCAACCAGGGCTTCTGCCACTTAGACTGCCTCCCCATCTCCTTGCTGAAGCTGACTTGCCTTTCTGCCGTCACAGTGGCTTCATGGGACAAAATGGAACCCCAGCTTAGATCCCTGTCCCCATTCAGTGCTGCAGAACAGGGCTGACTGACTGAAAGCCTCTGGGCAGAGCCCTGCTCCTCATCATACACGGCACCAGCACCAACCAGGGCTTCTGCCACAGAAGGTTCCTTCACTCAGCAGAGCAATTCTGAGACTGCAAACAGGAGTTGATCAGTATTTCCCTAGAGAACTTCTGGAGAGATTTTAGAAAAGAGGGTAAGATGGGAACAAAGACATTTGCCCAAACTTGTCAATGTGTTCTCTTTCAACAGTCCACAATGGCCAGACTAAGGAAATGTCCAACAGCAGCTCCATCAGCCAGTTCCTCCTCCTGCCATTCGCAGACACGCGGGCGCTCGAGCGTC
>NW_009706373.1:0-43872 GCF_000703405.1 Apaloderma vittatum | reverse complement strand
CCACCGGTTAAGATAAAAAGACAATCCAGTAAAAACAAGTGGGAGTCACACCAGCGTTGTGAGTAAATTAAGTGATTACGCTTCATTATTCCCAGGGAGACGCTTTTTAGCGTTCACTTAGTAAGTAAAACTCACTGGGCGATCTGGAGCATCCCCGCCACTGCCACTGGGTAACGTGCAGGAGGCTTTTGTGTTGGACTCACCGGCCTAACTAGCACCAGGCCTGGCATGGCATGGGGTGGGTGTAGTCCTCGTATTTAGCAGCAGTTCGAGAGTGCTTGTGCACGTGTCTGCCGTGCTTGCCTTCTGGCCTGCAAAAGCCCACCCGTCTCCATACAGCGGTGTTTTGCCAGGTCGAGAGGCCAAGCAGTGGTGCCGCTCAGCAAGGGACAAGTTCACCGTTCCTCTCCTGCCCCACCAGCCAGCTGCCAGGATAGGTAGCCTCAGGCAGACTTTGCTCAGTAATGTCTCCCTAACTAGACCCAACTCATTTGGTTTAGTGGTGGACTTGGCAGTGTTAGTTTAACAGGCTCAATGACCTTAAAGGTCTTTTCCGATGATTCTGTGACTGTTACCTGCTGTCCATGCTCAGCCTGCGTCCTCCAGAGATCACGTAGTTCTTGTTAAACTCAGCTCCTGTTGTCTCAGATATTTATTTCAATTCGTGCTGACTTACTAAGTTCATTAAGCCGGCCTTTCCTGTCTTGTATTGGTAAGCCATCTCTGCTTGCATCAAGGTGAATCGCATGCTTCTACCAGCTGCCCTTGCAGTTTTGTAGAATACAGCTAAGAGTTCCTAAAGCATTGCAGTTAGTGGGGAAAAAATCAAAAAAGGAGGAGGGGTTAAAAGTGTTTTATTGCCTTAGTAGGCAACTATGATTCAAAAAATAAAGATCTGAGAGGTTGGTACTAGGCATAGGCTTCTCATGTACTGCTACTACTCTTTACATTGTGATATTTGCACAAATGTGAAAATTCGACGTAGTGGAACATCATGTTTTTTCAGCCACCCTCACTACAGTTCCATTAGGACCAGCCATAGTGAACAGGAACATCAGAGGAAGGTGGACTTTTTCCATTACAGATTAGGTGTTGATTTGCTGCCAAATATGAAATTGCAGAATATATTGAGTGCCAGCACTGTGTGAACGTATATTCCAAGAAGTATCATGGCCTCTGAATTGACCCCTATTTATCACAGTGCAGTAAGTTACAACTGGCTAACTGTTAATTGTGAAAGGAAGTACATTTATTGCATCCTTTTGGTAATTCATAGGTGAATGTACGCAGAGGTGCTCTCCATCAGTGCTTGGAGCACAAGGCTTTTTATGTACCAAATTCATTTACAGTTTGAATGCTACAGAAATATGCCTAGTAAAAATCGGCTTCAGTTGTTACTAGAATTTCTTTCTACTTTCTACCTAGGCTGCACCTGCTAAGATAACATTTGGAATCACCTATTTAAATATCTGTGTCGGCTAGTAGTAGCTGAATTGCTCCAAATAAATGGCAAACCTTGGAACATTCTTACAGAAAACTAATAGTAACTTACATTTTAGGCTTTATTGCATTTCAGAATTGGACATTTATGATACAAGATAAAATATGCATAATAGTGTCTGACCTTTGTCGTGTTAGTTTTTTAAAATTAATTTTGAGAAAAATGAAGTGGTAGTCCTAGCCTGAGCAAGATGACTTTGGTTTAAGACCAGCACCAAAAAGCCACAGCTAGACTGAAGGGCAAAACAATTTTAAGGATAATTTACAGTTTTAAAGCAGTTTGCTGTGGTTCAGTCCCAATTCCAGCAAGTTATAAACTCTCTTAGCTTTCTGATGATAATCTATCCACTTGATTTCCTCTCTTTCGCATCACTCAAGGTGCATGCAATTATTTCAAGTGAAAAAAATCTAGAAACCACTGAGCAATATTAGCTGGAGTTCCAAAAAAATTGTGTCCTTTTTGTAGGAGAATTCAGTGATAGCTGGACTACCTAAGAACAGAACACTGATCTCCCTGCGCAAAAAAAGTCACAGTACAGCTTTCTGTGTGGACATTTCTGCAAGTCCTGTTCTGTGCCAGATTTAGGATACCCGGATCTCACTTTTTGATATCCTGCAAAGAAAGCCAGTGCGGCATCCTCTCCACTTCATTCCTTTAGCCTTCATGAGCTGTTTGCCCTAATAGGCTAGAGTGAAGTAGTGACCCTTGCTGCCCAAAAAACTGATCTCAGCTCAAGGATACCATTGATGCTTTCCTCAGTCAGTCCCTTGAAAGTGGTTCATCTCTAGTGATATTTCTTGTAGTAAGAGGGAGGGGTAAAACTGGACTCAAATGTGAAATATGAAAAAATGTTTGATTGCAGCTGGGAACTGGAGGGAGTAGAGTTTCATTCAAAGGACAGTAAAAATCAGTTCATGAACATACTTTTCCTTCTAGCAGCTCTTAGCTGCAGTCAAGGAATATGGTTAGGGAGATTTTCTTTGTTGTTTTAAGCAGCAGATAGCGCAGAAGGTTGCTTCACTTGTGCAGGAAGTTACGTCCACTTCAGTCTGATGTTTTATGGCAGTCTAAGCTGCATCTGCAGCGTGGCTTTTCAGTGGGGACCCTTCAAACAGAACACTGTGTTTGCTTACTAAGTGTTATGTGGCCAATGCATTATTTCAGATTCAGTCCAATTTGACGATTCATGTTCATGGACAATGCTGTCTTATAGTGAGAGTTTAAAAGCCTGATAGGCCACAAATTGGACCGGTTGACCTCAGGTTCATACACACTACCACCAGTACACTAGCATGTAGAATATTTTACTGCCTCCAACTAAGGCAGAAGAACTGGGCTAAAAATAGGCCTGAGTGCCAAGGCATGAGTCACTACAATGACCTTTGTAAGAACAGTGAAGTTGATTGTCAGACTATTTTCTTTCCTGTTGTGTATAAAGCATTTTGTTTTTAATAGGAAAACATATATGATCGATCCAGGATGGCCCCAAAGACTCCCATTAAGAAGGAACCAGTTGATTTATCAAAGCAAAAAGGCTGCACCCCAGAAAGAAGTCCAATTACACCTGTTAAGCTCGTTGACAGACCTCAGCCGGATCCCTGGACCCCCACTGCTAACCTGAAGATGCTTGTTAGTGCTGCTAGCCCTGACATGAGGGACAGGGAAAAGAAGAAAGAGCTCTTCAGACCCATAGAAAACAGTGAGCAGAGTGATACACCCGATTCGTTACAGGTAAGACTCAGAACACAGTTACCTTATATTCAGTTAGGACTCAGACCTTCCTTAAATTGTGCCTCAGTTTTCTTCCAGCTGGTCCTTTGCTCCCTAAGGAAAAATGCAGAATTGTAAAACATTCCCAGGGTCAGTTGCCTACACAGCACTGGCTGAGTAACAGGACTTTCAAAGACTAAAAGCAACTGTCTTACTATAACTGACCTGAAACCCCTCAAGAGCCTGAATGTTACTTTAGAGGACAGCAAAGGAAGCAGAGCTTAAATGGGTCATTTTCCACAAGTACTTCTAACGCTATTTCCTGAACTGCATTAAAAAGAAAATTGCCAGATCATTTTTAAACAGGCAGCATTCTTAAAAGCAGTTCGACAATGGGAGGGCATATTCTTCAAAATGCTTTTCAAATCTTATACCCTCTCCACAACAGCCCTGCAGAGTGGTCAGCTGAAATCTGTCCCCCTTTCTACCCTAGCCCCTAAACTAGCAATGAGACATCTTGGTTGAGCATTAGGAAGATTTTATTTCTTTTTTTTTTTTCCACTTGTTGAGACTCAGGCAATGAAGGGGCTTATCCCTGTCCTCATTTTAGCAAGTCTATGGAGAGATTGACATCAAGTTGTAATAAGCGCCATTATGGTTTTCTTCCTTCAGTCTTTTTCCTTTTTTCTTCCAACCACTGCTTTCCCTCTCCTGGTTTATTTCTTGTAGAATATCTTTCCTTGGTGGTGTCAGTGAGAGGAAGCTAGTTCCTCCTGCTGAGAAGAATCATTTAATAGGTGCAGGTCACTCTGCAAGTGTAGCTTTTACAGCATCTACAGTGACAGTAGTCTGGAGAATTCTCCAGTTTAGATAGTCATAAAGGAACAAACCGTTCTCTAAAGATAATTCCCAACTTAGCTTCCTGTAAGTAAAAAATAGTCGATGTTAAAGGTTAGTTCATTACCACTCCAATCCTGCCAAGATCCCATAGCGTTTTTGGGCTGGTTACTATAAAGAGTTCAAATACTTTCTAGTTAATAAAACTTATACTTAATAATTTTTCCTACATAGAAAATTAACTTACAGACGATGTAAAATGTTATGGTAAAAAGTATTGCTATTTCCATACCGTGTAAAACTCAAAGAATTCAATCAGAGCAACAGCCTGCCACATGGTCGCTTAGGCACAACCAGCAAATGCAGTTAGGATCTCATAAGCAAGAAAACGTGGGTTTCAACAGCTGCCACCACTCTCAGTTTTCCTTTGCCAGAGGGTGAGACACGGAAGCAAAACCTCGAAGTTACCAGTGCAGAAAAATCCTCAGTCATTTTGTAATAAATAAAACATACTTCTTCATACATTCTCACCATCATGGTTTTGTTGGTGTTCTTTCCCCCCTGCAGGAGCAGGAAAGCCTTGTTCAGACCATCCTGCAGAGTTCACTTAAACTAACAGCTCAACTGAGTTTCAGATTCAGAGGCTGGGTGGTGCCTTTTATAGTCTCTTAGCATCAGCGCCAGCCAACCCCCAGTTTCTTAAATTTATAGAGGCACTGTAAAGGGCAGTAAAATCTCTTGAAAGAGGAACTCTTTGATGGCTTATACATCTTCCGGTTTATTAGATCCAGAGATGTTTGAGGGAATATTCCTTCTCTCAAAAAGAAATATTCCTTCCAAGTAGGATCTTACCATCTGCTAGTCTTGAGTGTTCGATCTTACTGTTGTTTCCTTATGAATAACTATTATTTTATGATCTCAGAGACAAGAGATTTTGCTGTAGATGCCTTGTGTGATGAATTAAAAAGAGCTAGCAAGCAAAAGCATGTCACCCAGGTGCTCTGTGCTTGCACAGAATCCATGTTTTTCTCCTTATGAGAAAATCAAGATTAAATATTGCTAACATCTGAAATACACTTTGCTTGGCTATGCCTTGCCTCTAAAGTTCTGCACTAAAGAATTAACATTTATTTTTTTAACAGTATGATATGGTAGACGACAGCACAGCTGATGAATTTGAAAAGCAGAGGCCCAGCAGAAAACAGAAAAGCTTAGGACTCTTGTGCCAAAAGTTTCTAGCTCGCTATCCAAGTTATCCTTTGTCAACAGAAAGAACTACTATTTCTTTGGATGAAGTGGCTTCAATTCTTGGTATGTATACCTGCAAAAATGGGGTAACTGGTCGCTGGGGTAACCTAACAAGAGGGCTTTCAAAAGATCACCCATCTCGCAAAGTACAGTCAAGGTCTGCCTTTCCCTGAGTCTGGATGCTCTTCTAATCATACTAATCAAGAGCTGGAAATGCCTAGTATTCTTAGTGTCTTTACTACTTCATAAAGCTACCAGTTTGGAATGTGCTTTCTGACTGCTTTTTATTAGACAGATCTATCCTCCAGCTGTTTATCAGTTCTGCTGCTTTCTTAAGTTTTCGAATTGCTGAACACTAAAGGAGTTAGGAGTTACAAACCCTCTGAAGGAGGACATAGAAGTAATAGACTTTGGCTTAATGGAACTTTTGGGGAAACAATTACAAACTAGTAGATGTAGGAAATAGTTGGCTTTACTGCCTGACTTCAGTAATGTACCTGACATTGTGTCTTGCAAGATCTCATGGTTCATCAAGGTTAAATATTGTCTTGTGAGGGGAGGTTACCAGAAGACCTGCAAGAGTAGAATGAGAAAAAGTGTTATATTGAGGTGGCAAGAAGGTATCAAGTAGCCTGGTTGCTGGGTCTGCTATTAGGTTTGGTCTTAGTTAAAAAATTAGTGAAGTTGCCTCAGAAAGATATAAGAGAGCTTGGAAGAGAGGACTCAGCCAGGTGATACCAATAACTAAAAGATCCAAGTCCTTGGAGAGGTTGCCTTTTAGCCAGAAAGGTCTTTACAAAATTTGACTTAAACTAAATAAATGTTGTGTCTACATTTAGAGCTGAAGTATTTAACAGTAAAGAGGTAGCAAAAATGAAATATGTCCGTTTTGGGAAGAAAAGGGAATGGAAGAGTAATATCCTCTGTTACTGCTAAGAAGGCCCTTGCATTTAGTCCATTTGTTTGAGACTGGTAAGTATTATCCACATTATCCAGATGGGTAAATAAATTCATCAAGGCCTTGCCTTCTGCTGAGGCGTCTTGCTTTTTGCCTTGGCTAGCACTTGTCCTGTTCAGCTGATGTTAACTATTATGGGATTTCTAGTGCAGATGATGCCACCAGCATGTAGTGCACTGTTTTATATAACAGCCGTGCTTCAGCCGGCACCGGGCATGAGTACTCGGGACAGTGGGCAGAGCCACTGTCCTGTTCATATTCGGTCCCCAACCTCGCTCACATCAGTCAGGATGAACCCAAGTTGGACATATTTCTTAGATTTCCCATCGGTGCAGGTGCAGGCGGCACCGAGGACTTGTTTCTGCTGCATTTGGGGGCATTTTTGACTGCTTTGCACCTTGTGAAGCCTTTGACATTCCTTTGCTCGGTACACACTTGACACTGAAAATGCAAGTGGAGGACCATGCTCCCACTGCTTCCTGTAGGAGTGGGCTTTTTTATATCTACCCTGTATCGGCCTCAGATCCTTTTCTGCCCTCTGTAATACACAGACTTGTGTACACGTATGTGTCTGAGCTCTGAAGCTCTCTGACAAGAAGGAGGGCCAAAGTGCTTTGAAAACCTCAGGGCAGGTCAGAGTGAGTGGGGCTGCAATCGGTTCTTCTAAACACAGTGTAGATGCTTTCAGCTGAAGCCATGGCTGGGCAGGCAGTTGAGAAAATAGACAAAGAGCATCATACCGTGGGGCTGACCATACCTAAGTCAGTTCTTAGTTGTGCAAATATGGGTGGGTCTAATGTATTGTGTCTGGGTGAACAATGAAAAATACGTTGTGAACACTCAGTGTGAGAGAACAGCCTGTTCTCTCGTACTAAACTAATACTCTACTAATACTAATCTAACACTAAAGCAACCCGCTTTTGGTGAACCTGCTCTGTCAGGTGAGTTGGACTGGATGATATCCAGAGGTCCCTTCCAATTCCTGATATTCTGTGATTCTGTGATTCTCTATTCCACTTCTGCTGAATCACAGAATCGTAGAACGGCCTAGGTTGGAAGAGACCTTAAAACTAGTTGGGCATCTATGTCTTCTTTATTTCCTCCCCCATTTAAACCAGGAGTTGAGCGGAGACGAATTTATGATATAGTGAATGTCCTGAAGTCGTTGCACTTGGTTAGCCGCGTGGCCAAGAACCAGTACTGTTGGCATGGCCGGCACAAGCTCAGTCAAACTCTGAGAACGCTTCAGGAAGCAGGAAAGGTGCAGTACGGGGAGCTAGTGACCTTCACCCAACACAAGGAGCAGGACTTGGAATACAGATTTGGAGAACGGAAAAGGGAAACTATTCCAGACTCTCTGGACAGACCATTACTGGACTTTTCGGAGCCAGACTTCGCCTCTGGTAAGATAACCAATGTGTGTGACGTGATACACAGACACAAGTCTCTTTCTCCTGTTTGATATGTGACTTTTCCCCGTGCTTTGCTTTTGAGTTAAATAATAGAAAAATCTTTTTTGCAAAAAGCTGCTGAATTCACCGTGGAGGTGACAGAATTCTTCCTTCTATCCTGTCCCTAGCATAGGTCTCAGGTTGGGGGTTTTTTTCCCCTCTGTCCTACAGACTGGCAGGAACTTCTGCCAGACACGCTTTCCCCATCCACACCTGACAGTAAATCCTTTATCCTGACAGAAGGTGCCATCTTCCATTTGTCTACTGTTTGCATGCTGGCCATGTAACAGTCCATTAAAGTCAGCAAATTACACCACAAAGCTGTAACGTAACATAGAATCAGCTTTGGAATCTGACTTGCTAAAAGCTCTTTCTGCAAGCTTTAGTTTTTATTGCCTTTTGAAGAGAGACTTCTGTCAGCATTACTCAGATGTTTGCTGCCTTTTAAAAGACTTCTGCTTCCCAACAAGGAAATGCTTTACCTCTTGTGTGTGTGAGAAACCTACTTGCTAGTTTTCTGGCTGTGATGGATGACATATGCTAAAAGGCTTGGGTATTATTTGTAACACAGCATCTGCAAACAGCAGAAAGGACAAGTCATTGCGGATTATGAGCCAAAAGTTTGTCATGCTGTTCCTTGTCTCCAAGACCAAGATAGTCACTCTGGACATCGCAGCAAAGATACTGATAGAAGAGACCCAGGATACAGTGGACCACAGCAAATTTAAAAGTAAGCTGGCTGTTGAGAGGTGAATCAGTCAGTCAGTGACCAGAGAAAATGGGCATGTTTGAACTGGTACCAATAGGTAACGGCAGGAGCAGGTTGAGAGTCTTTTGCTGAAATGTGGTTTGGGTTTTTTTTAATTGCAAATGCCACTTTGTGAAAACAGCTTGGGGTGTGGAAGAGTAATTTTGACAGTTATCTCCAAGTTTTTGCTTCAGAATGAAGAGAAGTCTTTTTTTGTTGTTGTTTGAATTATTTTTTCATACTTTAACCCTGTTTCCTGTACTATTCTGAATTATATTTTGGAACTTAATGAGATGAAGCATGGTGATTAGTTAAATGGAATTCGTTTTCTCCTCTGTGGAAACGTGTTACTTCTTTTTACCCTAGAAATTTTTCGAAGCTGGATGGCACAGCTTGCTTTTCAGTTAACGAGGATTAATACTTTGATCCCTTGGACAACATGGGAAAACTCAGCATTAGTAAATAATTCTTCTCAAATAAAGACTTCTATTTTATGTCTTGAGAGTACTTTTAAAAGAAAATACTTGAATTTCAGTCTTAAAATTCTAGCCCAAATACCCGGAAGGATGTGAAGAGTTTAGCTGGACAACCTATGGGTATCATATTCAGCTCCAACACATTATTTATTGAGTCACAGAGATTTTTCTAGGAGTGTTACATTTTTTAAGATTATATATATGTGTCGCCTTGTTATCGACTGCTCACTAATGTGCCTTTTGCCCCCAAGTGCTTGGCTTTACCCCATGTGGAGGTAGCTGCCTTTTCTGGGCAAGCTGGTGAGGTAATCACTCCCTAACCCGTTTCCATCAAAATCATAGAATGGCCTAGGCTGGAAGGGACCTCAGAGATCATCTAGTGCAACCTCCCTGTTACGGGCAGGGATGCCACCTCTTGACTAGACCTGGCAACACATGGGGACTGAGCGGGAATCGAACCCGCGACCTCGGTGTTGGTCCTTTTTGTCAGCACCGCGCTCAAACCACTGAGCTAACCGACCCCTTAATCAAATCAAATAGATGAGCTTAAACCTGAGCAGCCAAGATGGATAAGCAGTTAAGATATGAAGAAGCAGTGACAAGCAGGTGGGAGCTGGCATGACAAGCTTTGAAGGAAGTAGCTTAAGTCCATGCCAATTTGATTTTACCCACCTCAGCTATGAAAGCTATGTTGATATTCTGGAATTAAATTACCACAGAGATATGTACTATATGCATTGTAAACATGACTATCTTAACTATCTCTGCTCTTTCTCCTTAGCAAAGGTACGAAGACTGTATGATATTGCTAATGTTCTCACGAGCCTAGATTTGATCAAGAAAGTTCATGTCACAGAGGAAAGAGGACGCAAACCGGCCTTCAAGTGGATTGGGCCTGTGGAATTCCCTGGAAGGACTGGTAACTTGTGTAGCTCACTTCTCTTTTCTTTTTGCTCTGACAATCCCTTCCCAAGTGGTATAATTTTGTTTTGCATGTGTAAAGAATGGCTCAGCATTCATTGTTGACCTGGTGATTATCAGCTGTCATAATTAGTGAATTACTTTCTTTGTAAGGGGACTTACTGAGGTAGAGCAGGGCTGTTTTCGTGCACAAATCCCCTCGTACAAAAGATTTGTCTCCAAAGAAGGAGGTGGTAGGCCAGGAGCATGTCTGTAAGCTGCTGATTCTTGGCTAGAGGCCAGAACTAATGTGTTTGGGGCAGGCCGGTGCCAGGACCTAGTAAAAGCAAAGGACACTGTTAATGCCATCTTCATACCCTTTCTCCTGGATGTGCAGACTGGGGTGTAGGTGCTGCTGCTATAGCTGCCATGGAATGGAAAGGAGGGAAGCCCTTATCTTGTCTACCAGTGCTTACTGAGCTTAGGTCTGCCTCAGTGTTGTGTGGTTTGAGGTGGTATAGAGGTTACCTCTTCTCTTACGGCCAAGCGCAGTAACGTGGCAGAAGCCTGAATGATGAGCTATATTCCCTGAAGGACTGTTGTACAAAATTATGTACCTACAGATGAGCCAAGAGGGCATAGCCCAACATCCGATCCTCTGCCAGGGGCACGGAGGGGAGCCCGTGCCCCCTATCGGATCTGTGCTAATGGAAAGCAAAGGTTTACACGTCACGCTTCGTTTAACAGCGCGCAGCCTTGTGAAGGGACCAAAAGGAAGGTCAATTCTGAGCCCAACAGCCCACGTCAAGAAAGGGAAGGTAACTACTGACAAAGTGTGTTCTTTTTTATCCGTCTGCATCCGCCCAGATGTGGGCCCACCAATCTAAGGTGTGATTGGGTGAATCAGCCTAATTAAATATGTGAATTACCCTTGAGAGGTGCCTATATTTCTGCTGTCCATGTAGATGAAGCTTCTGTTTTGGACACTCCAGTCAAGCACCTAAAGTTAGTTGAGGTGAATCTGGGCCATACTGCTTTGAATCTGCAGTTTGTTTTCTGGGACATGTTTCTGTTGTCCACTAACTGCAGCTATACTGCAGTTTCTTCTGTTAAAATTTGGTGTAGAAAAAGAAAGATTCTTTAGTCACAAAAGGATGTTTTACTTTATGGTTCCTAATACAGCAGAATTTACTGTAACAATCTAATGGGTAGCTGTTAAAAAAGTTAAAGCAATTACAGGGCCTTTCACAGTTCCCTCTTATAGAAAATTATGATGTCAAGCACCTCTCCGGTGGGACTGAGAGTTCCGAGTGCCTTGCAGGTTCTGGCTTTAGGTGATTAGTGGATGTTATAAAAATGTGCCAGGATAGAAAAAATTACACCAATTATATGGGTGGTATCAAAATGTGCTTCATAAACTTACCTTTTACTAATTGAATGCTCCTTTCTTCTTTCAGCCTGTATTGTGAATTCAGATGAATATTGCTCCGAAATGATAAATTTAGCACCTGTCTGCAGGCAGAAAATAGAGGAAGATACTAGGTAGGTTGGTCTTAACTCCTGTCCAGTTTCAGCTTCGTGCTGAATATTTAGTTCAAGGCTAGATTCCATTGATGAAACTGAGACAAAATTGTCGCAGAGTCTTGTTAATGCTGATAGGTCTCAGCGTGGTTTTCTTTGGGTTTTTTTTCATGGCTAATTTATACCCAACTGTACTTGTACCACTATTGTCCTTTAGCTTCAGTAGTTCTTTGTCTTGTGTATGTTTATAAAGATAATCCCTGCCTCCTTTGACCTGTTGTCAAGGCTGAGCAAATCATGATTCTGTGTAAGAACCTCTCCATCATATCAGTGGGTCTTTTCTACAGCCATCCTATTCTGAATTAATTTGTAAATGGTTGACTCTAATCAAGTGCAACCGAAAGCGTTATCATTCTGCCATAAAACTGATAAGTCTGCTTCGGTGTAGTTAGAAATAATAAAAAGTGATCCTCCATGTAAACTCTGTAAAAAAAAAAAAAAAAAATATATATATATAGTGATTGGTGGGAAGGGGACTTTTCCACATTTGTGTCTAACAATGTAGCTGTTGGCTTTTAAGTATAAAATTGGAATTCAAATTTGGGCTTAATATTTTTCCTCTTTTCATTACTTTTTTTTTTAGGAATCAAGCTTGTGCCACAGAAATGACATTAACTTCAGCAAGGAACCCAAGCATAACCTCTCTTCTTTCTGTTCCCAGGGACTCTGATTTTTGTGTTAACCCTTTGCCTCAGGCAGTTTTCCCTGAGGTTCACAAAGATGTGCCAAGCCTCTCGCTGCCAAGTGCCATCAGCAGCCAAGCTCCACATCCTTCCACGCCAGCAGCCTCTGAAACAGAAAATGGAAAAGCTACTCTGGTCCTCAACCAACCCTTCCTGTGCTTCCCGTCTTCATCCCTTATTATGTTGTGCGGTGGTCTTCAGGAAAACAATCTGAGGGAAACCCTGCCCACCTCAGGAGACACGGGAAGGAGGAGCACAGAAGCCCAGGCTGTACCTGCAGCTGTCTGCCAAAAACGCAGCTCTCACAAGTGCGCATCTCCCTCTTTACCTGTGGATGATGAAGAGCCAGCTGCTAAAAAGCAGACCGTGGAACAGAGTGATGTGCCCCTCTCACTTGTAGTACCCGAGGTAAAGAAGTGGACTTTGTTATCACTTAGGCTTCCTGTTAGGCAAGGGAAGACTATTGCCCAAAACGGTGTTTTCAGAACTGAGAATTCGCTGCACCGCTCTTGATACAGATACCAATGCTGCCTCACGCATGTTAATGAAGTTACAAGGGTGTACTGCCAGGAAGTACAGGCATTAGCTGGAAAATGTTTTCACACTACCAGGGGAAAATGGACTGCGATTGCTTTGCATAGTGATGTGATACTCAGCTGTTCTTTGTGTCCTGGTCATTGTCTTCAACAAAACTGCCTGCTAGAGCGGGGAAGTCAATGTGACTATTAGTCCTCATCTTCCTGTGTTAGCCTGGGCTTTCCCAGGCAGCAGCAGCAGCATTGCTTACTCCGCTGAGCTGTAGCAAATGTCATTTGCACTTTCCCCCTACTCTTCAGCCTAAGTCTGTCTCTGTCAAGGCCAGTGTTGCTCACAGCAGGCTGGTGAGAGAAGGATGACGGTGAGGCTAAAAACAGGGGTCGGGCTCAAGGTTGTATCAGTGTTCGAATATAAGCCATTTGAAACAGGTGATTTTCCTTATTAATAAAAAATTAATTCCCAAGGTGAGGTATTCCTTATCTAGTGTCTCCAAGTACTGAAAGTGAGCTACAGCACAGGGCTTGGGCATCACTATTATAGCTCTTCAAGTACTCAAATGAAATTTTTAACTTGCTGACTTGCTAATCAGTTTTGTGCTACTCCTTTGCCCTGATACACATTTTACTTTGTAGCTGAGGAAAGTGCACGAGAGACATTGCACTGTGTGATTTCAGTTTGGACTCTGTGTTTCCTCTTTTGTTTTTGCTTAGAAGCCTTTTGAGTCACCCAAGGCAGAATCTACCCCAGGAAGTGGCTGTGCATCTGCTCTACATCTAGAAGATTTTCATCTTGACCTCGCAAGTCCTGTTGCTCCAGAGGCTGCAGACAAGGAGTCTACTATGCCTTTAGATTCTCAGGGGCAAGAAAAATGGTCTCAGAATAAAGGCCCTGATGAACCCTCTCCAGGAAAAGAGCACATCTCTAAAGAAGATGCCAATCAACCTTTCTTACCACAGTATCTTTATGTGCAGCCTACTGCTGGTAAGGACAGCCGTGATATCTAGAGGCACTCAGGCTTCTGTATCCGCTCACTGAGCTGTTCAAATAGAGAGACTTGAAGATAGGTGAATAAGTCTATATTTGGCACAAAATCTGTCAGCAGTTCTCTGTAGTAGTTTAATAGCTCTGAATTCTCTTGACTCCAGATGAACTCTAGCTTCCCTGAAAATATAGGCATTTTTCTGAGGTACCCAGAGAAATAAATAATGTGGATTTTGCATGCTTGAATTATGTGCAGCAAAAAAGACACCTACCCAGCATGCAAAACTCGGGCGAGCTGGAAGTCTTATGTTTGGTGCTAAAGCAGCCAGAATAGTGCAACAGCCCCTCTGTGGGCAAATTTAGTCATCGATGAACTCTGTCCTGGCTTGTCATGTGCATCCTCAGGATAACCCCACAAAAACTGAGGAAATGGGAGTGTGGCCAGGTCTCTTAATAGGACACAGTAGAGATGGGGAGGAAGTAACTGAAAATACTACAAGAGGATTTTGTGTCCACTGTTTTTCGTGTCTGTGTTTGTGTGGAGTGGAAGAGTTTTGGGTGAACAGGATACGTATGGCAGATTTCCATGATGACTGCTTTAGTATTTGATTCGCTCATGGCACAGAGTGTGGTCTAGGGGATTTTACTTACAGGATCGAGATGCTCAGTTCGGAAGGTCAGACAAACTGGGAACCTGAGCAGCTTCTGTTTCAAAACAATATTTCAGCTGTTCTCAGGAAAATGAGGGTCTTTAGGGTATATATTTATGAGTGTTTTCCATTTGTTAGGGGCTTTTTTTTCTCATTAAAAGCAGCATATGTTTTTGTATAGCAGAGGATATGATTCCCATTAGTGAGAAAAATAGTTTAACCAAGATGTGGACAAAGTAAATGAATGCAGATACAGTGAACAGGCAGTAGAGGGGGAGATGGAGGAAGGTAAGGAAAGAGAGCTTGACGGAAGAGTCATGGGTTTGTGACAGTTTTCTTCTTTCTTTTTTCTTCTTCTTGTCCTAGTTTACTTACTGGGCAGCCTCTCTCTTTCTTTGTTGTTGTACCCCTTTCCTGTTCAGGATGAAGTTATAATAGCTTAATTCCAATTTGTCAACTGTATTAATGCCTTGCTTTTTCTCTCTTTCGTTTAGGATTAAGCAGTTTTAATTTCCTGTTCTCTGCAAACCAAGCCCCCGGTGCCGTTAGCCTGGCTGCGAGCCAGTTACCTTCTCTGAGCGTCCCCTGTGTCATCGTGCCGTCAACAGCCCTGGCTTCCTTCCCTCTCGTCTGTTCTCCAACAGTTGCCAGTCCCATTTCCCCAGTTCCTGATGGCTCCTCAGCTGCCGTCCCCATGAATTTCAGTATGTCCAGCCTGGCATCGACAGCGCCCGTTTTCATCGGCACTACGGCAGTGGTCACCCCCGAAGTCTCACCCATGCCTTCGGTGGATCTCCAGCAACCAGCTCACCCCCCTCCACACTTGAGTCCCGTGCTTGTGAGACCTTGTGGTGCGGTTAAACTAGACTCCCCCATGTGTGGGGGGCATCCAGTGACACTTGTGAAGCTGGAGCAGGTAAGAGTTGAGAGGTGGTTGAGTGACGAGGCAAACAGTGGTGCCAGGTCACGGGGCCTGAAGGCAGCTTGTGCTCTGGGGCTGGTGCTGGCATGTCAAAGCGCTTCCACTTACTTTGTGTGTCCGTCTGTAGTCATGGCAGGGCTTGGAACACTGTTCATGACAGTTTTTTTCACTATGAGGGTGACAGCCCTGGCACAGGCCGCCCTGGGAGGTTGTGGAGTTTCCTTCCCTGGAGACATTCAAAACCCACCTGGACGCGTTCCTGTGTGACCTACTGTAGGTGATCCTGCTCTGGTGGGGGGGCTGGACTAGATGATCTCTAGAGGTTCCTTCTGATCCCTCACATTCTGTGAAGACAGCTTGATGTAGCACATCTAGTCCTGAACAGTGAAGTAGTGAGTTTTAAAAGTCTTACGGGAGTTTTAAAATCATACAAATCTGAATCTTTAAAAACCTTACAGGACTAGAGAAGAAAAATAGCTTACAGATTTGTGGGTTTTTTTCTCCCCCAAATCCATGTCAGTATTTTTTCTCCATTTGACACTATCATTGTGAGTTGGGCAGTGGCTACAGACACACAGTAGGTGGACAGCAGGATCATTTGCCATAATTCAGCAGTCAGCCGGCTGCAGCACTTCTCAGGTATCTCCTCACCTGTGTTCTGACATCTCTTCACTAAATGATAGAAACATAATAGCAGCATCAGAACAAGGGCAAAAGAACGATTCTTGTGGGGTTTAATGATCTTTTCTGTAAAGATATTTTTTAAAATCTACCATAGAAACAGATTTCTGGAGTAAAAAATAAAAGTAAAAAATGAAGGACTTGTTTGTCTGATGTACAATGAGTGACATAAAACAGTCATGTCAACCGTGCTGCTACTAGCAGTGACATTTTGGCACTGCTATAGCTTACATTCCTAAATCTGTGATTTGTTTTCTTATTATCTAATGCAGTGACAAGTAGATTAAGCTTTTGGAAGCTTTTGTGTTATTTTATGTTTATCTCGTTCAAGCTTTAGAAAAAGTCTGTAATAGAGACTGGTTGGCAGCCAATCTCATTACAGATACTAATATTAGAGGTTAAGGTAGAGTGGCACTTAAAACAGAAGTGGCCAGGGTTTAGGAGTCTAATTTTAGATCTGTTTTGATGCTAACAAATAAGGAAAGTGAGCAAAACATCAAGGAAGGGAAGGAGCCATTTAAGCTAAAGGACAAGATTGGCATAGGAATGAATGAGTATGAACTAGCCATGAATAGTTTCAGCTGGAAATGAGAGAGAGGCTTTCAGCTTCCAGAAATGATGTACTGACAGGCACCTCCAGAACAAAAAGGGGCAAAGCCTGTAGCTTTTCATGTGGAGCTTCTGAAAGGATGTGCGATATGGTTCCCCATAGTAGCAGGGTCTAGTGCTTAATGTCTACAGGCTGTCTTCTGTTTGAGTGCTCGCATGTAGGCTTTGAGAACACCCTACTGAATCATTTTGGTTTTGTTTCACAAATAGCCTTCATCAACTCCCCTCACTCCCAAGAGCATTCGTCCTACACGTCACGAGGCATTTTTCAAAACTCCTGGAAGTCTTGAAGACCCTGTTGCATGGAAGAAAAATGAAGGCAACCAGACCAGGAATGTGCAGAGGAGACTGGAAATCTCAAGTACCAGCCCTGACTAACTCCGCTCGTTGCAAAGGGTGGGCGGATTGTCCTGGGACCCTGTATCGATTACAAGAGAACAAGCTCCCTGACAAGAGGAGCGCATTAAAATCTCATCCCTTCTGGCATGCTCCCCCGCTGTCTGTTCACCCACTGGTTCTGTTAACTACTGCCTCCACAAATCATCCCTGGTACAGAAAACCTTTTACCGAGTTCTTCCTTCAGTGCTGATGTGCATTTGGATGCTGTGCTTCGTGCGGCCTTGTGGGCATCAAATAGTGTTTGTGAGTTTAATTTGGAAAACTCTCTTTATTGCTGTGAGGAGACGCAAACAGGTTTTCCTGGAGTCCCCAGGGGTTCTTTATTCATGGTTCTAAGTGAGATGTCTAGCACTTATCTGCGGTAAGCCTTTTTTCTTTTTTTTTGCATGTACTCGACTTACCCTGAGTAAATCTGTGGTGAAAATGTTGAAATTCTGCAGTTGTGAGAGCAACTGCTTCTTTGGTTCCAATCTGTCAAATCTGGCCTCTGCAGTGCAGCCTCTTGTTATTTATTTTGTTCATTGAAGTGAGATTTAGTGCAAAAAAGGTTTTTTGCAGCTTCAGAATAACAGATTTTCTCAGGGTAGGATTACTTGAACGTCAGCTGGTTGTTGTACAATTTACCCAGAACTTGTGGTTACAAAAACCTAATAATAACACAATATAATTGAATGTATACATGTGAAAAATATTAAGACCAAAATAACTGTGAATGTTAACATTTTTGTAATTGTGTTAATGAACTGTGTTAGTCTTGGGTATTTTATTTTTCTTTTACTCTGAGTGAAATGTACAAGTTAGATGTAAGGAATACAAAACTTGATTCCTTAAATAAGTTTAACAAAGTAATTGAAGAGTGGCAAGCCGCTGAGAGGGCTGTGCTAAGATTTCATCTCCCGCTTAAATATATCTAGTCTAGATTTTATGACCAAGGAACACTGGTATGTTGTTAACCACGTGATTAGATTCAGTCTAACCTGAGTCTGCCTGAGTGCCTGCTTAGCGTTTTATTGAAGTCTACTTAAGGCGTATGAACTTAAGTGCCTAACTCTTCACTGACAGGAATTTTGTAGCTAGTTAATAGTGCATTTGAGCATACTTGGAAGACAAGGGAGATCTTACCTTTTGACATGTATCTATCTAAACCATAAAAAGAAGCTGACAAGAGCAAGGGCCATGAATTTGAGAAGTGGGAAAAAATTTTATCTGTATTCCTTAGGAGAAGATAGAGGAAGAAAAGTCTTAACAGTTCACGTTCAGAGTCCTTGAATAATGGATGGTGCTATTAGTAATATAGGACATAATTTTAAGAGTTAATGCTCTTATGCTTGGGTATGTTTTCACTGGTGTAGCAATCTGCAATTAAGTTTGTGCAGTTTCCTCTTTAAAAGACAGAAAGTGTTGCTGGTGACATGATGTTACTCTGGACTTTTAGCAAACTTAAGGCCAGCGTTATCTGCTCTTTTCTCAGTGGTACTGGTTTTCCAAGGGTGGATTCGCTGTAGGATGAGCTACTTTTTTGGTTAAGGGAGGTTTGGACTTTGGCGGTTGGGGGCTTCATGAGGGTTTTTAATGGGACATATCATGAAAACAGAGTTTAAGAAAGAATTTTAGTGAAGCCAGGAGTTTGAGTAATGTGGCCTTATCTTAGAATAGACCAATAACAGCCTTATAAGGAGGGCTGGTTAGCCCTCCTTGAAAGAAAATCTATAGTAGAATTATCATAGGAAATTTCAGGGGTGGTAAAGTGAAATCTTCAGACTGCTATATTTTTAAAGTAGGGTTTTTTTGTTTGCCTTCTTTTTTTAATTACACTACAGTTGTGAAAGTTTACAATTTTTGCTTTTGAATTATTTCCTCTTATGCACCCACTTAAAGTAACTTCACTTTGCAAAGCAACGTGTAATTGGCACGGTGCCGCCCCTGCACTTTTGCTGGTGCACACTTGTTGCTGTTGGGGCTGGAAACAGGCTGCTGGGGTTCCGGATGACGTGGGAGATGTTAATTCTCCAAACCTCATCTTTTTTCTTTCTAGCATGGCTCAGCCTTTTAGTGAAATGGCAGCTGGGAGCAGAGAGGAGGATCAGAGTTAATATCAACTCTCAGCTCCAGTTGAAGCATCACTGCAAAAATTGCCTTGCTTTGTCGGTAATGTTATTCTGTGCCATGACTAACCTAAGTATACTTGAAAATGCAGGGGCTGAAAATGGACCTTCAGCTTCCAATTTCTGCTTCCAGTGTTGAGTTTCCGTAAATACAGCAGGTCTGGAGATGAGGATCGACTCCCTCATGATCAAAGCTGTTCGATGGGTCATGATTGCAAAAGCAGATTTGGGCCTGGGAGAGGAAGGCGGTTGATACACTGTCTTGTTTTTGTCAATGCAAAATTCTCACTAAAATAGGAGTGGGACCACCAAAGCAGTTGGGCAGCAAAGGGATCAACACTACTTGCAGCACCTGAGCTGCTGAACTAGACCAGTGAGGGAGAAGGGTTGGTTGTCAAGAGGAAATGAGTTTACCTTTCCTATCTTTGCCTTCACTGGAAGCTAAGAAGTGAAATAAAACTAGGAACGACTTCATCAGCAAAGTAGCTTTGGAAAAGCAGCATTTGTATTTGCACTGAGATGAAGTGCATACCCAGGGTGTTCTGCAGGGTTTGTGAAACCTTTCTGTCCCAAGGTAGTTGCTGAGGAGGGTGAGCATATAACTAATACTTGAATCTACCTGCCACGTTTACATTTCTTATTGTCTTTTGTAAATTGGTGCTATTTCTGTATTTAAAAAGCTGTATTTTTAATGTAAAGCTGCTTCCAGTTTGTATCTTTGCACTGCTAGTTTAATATAGATATTAATTTTATTGCTGTTTATAACTATTCTTCAGTGATTAGGCATCCTGCTTTTCCTGCTCTCTAGCCATCTTTTTAGCTGTCTGCATATAGCTTTACTCCAATCACACTGTTAGGCTGAATATTTTTCTTTATACTATCTTTTAGCAAAATATTAAACTTTTACAGAATAAAACAGAAGTAAACCCAAGGCTGAGGCTGTGGTGTCAGTGTGGGGAATGCCATTGAAAAGGATCATCCATCCGCCACGTGTCCAGGTGACCAGTCCCTGTTGGATCTGAGCACCAGGGAAGTACTGGAGGACACAACGTGGTCCCATGTGGCTCTCGCGTCCAGATATTTCACGCAGCGCAGGCATGAAGCCGGCTCCAGCTATTGCAGACACAAGGACCAGTGCAATGCAAACTGGAGTGCCCGGCGGCCCTGGCCCCAAACTGTGTGAGGTGTCCCCCCCCCCGCAGCCCCACCACCACTGGGGCTGGTCCCACCACCTCCTCTGCAGGGGCCCACAGCTGTCCCTCGGCCCGGCTCTCCACAGGATGGCAGCAATGTCTGCCCGATTGCTGCCACAGGCACCTCAGAGCAAGGCAGGCCATGATGCAGAGGCAGGTTTGCTGGCATTTGCTTATTAACCACCAACCACTCCTAAAAAACAGACGTGGAGAAGGCAGCCATAGCCCCGTTTCCCTTTCTCTTTCCTTCCCTAATCATGCACACATACAAGACACACTTTGACCCAAGCCGGTGTTTGCTCCCATTATAATCATTAGCGGGTTTACTGTGGATTTCAGCAAGCCCAGCATTGCCGCCCTCCCTGCCCTGTAATTTAAGAGAAGTGAGCTAATGTCCTGTGTCACCAACAGCGACTGCAGGTGAGTTGTTCCTCAAAACTCATTTCTAAAATGAAAATTCAACAGCTTACTCTATTGTTTTGGGGTTTTATTGTCCTGTGATTCCATCAATAATATCTTTCCCTTTCAACTGACAGAAGAAAGTTGATAAGTTTAACACAATTAAATATGGTATGAGAAGCACTAACAAGCCCTAACCCTCTTCCACCTCCACTGGCAGGACCATGGCCATTGTTTCCTTATGGAGGAGCAGGGTGGTAGCTTCTAGCAGTTTTTGTCCTCACAGGTGCCTTTTTGAAGTACAAAAATAATTAGAGGGGAACATTTAGCTCCCTCTCATTTAGTTCTCCCTATAAAAAGGGAAAATTAAAAGCGGTATCATTGTGGATGAACGTCTTAATGCTCCACAGGCTGGGCTGGGCAGCCCAGAGCTGGCTGGGAGACAAAAATAATGCCCTGACTCTGGCAGGCACAGAATACTGCTAGCACATCCGGTCAGAGGTAAAAGCAAAAGGGAAACCTACCGGCAGCAAAGCAGAGCCTGCTCCCACCATGGTCAGGAAAGCACATCTTCACCAGCATTCTTGATCAACAAGGAGACTCCTGAGAGGTTCTTGGGTCCATCAGAGCTTTCTCTTTTCACAGTTCCTCAGCCAGGCTCCACAGCCTGCATAATAATTTAAAATTTAATAGCTCTGGATGTAAAGAGGTGAAAAGAAAGGCTTCATACACAAATGAAGCAAACTGAAGCCATGCTGACTGTAGTCCTCTGAAAAGATCTATGTGGCAGTAAGCATAACATCCAGATTCTTTCCAAATCGCTTTATTGCACCAGAAATGCAATTGAGAATTAAGGATATTTTTTCAAGTGCTTTCTCCAGGCCTCTTGTAGCGATGAAATGAATCCTAATGGTGTCAGTCAGCACGAGCTTAAGCTCCTAGAGCCTGAAGCCTTCCCCTGCTCCCCTCAGAGGCTCTGAGTGGTGAGTGGTCAAAAAGCTGCATTTCTTGTTTGCAAAATGCCGTGACCTCCAAGTCTGATATCGTGGGACATCCTAGGGGAGAGAAAAAAAAATGTCTGCCTCGGTCTGAGCTGCTCCATTTTACTCCATTTTCCAAATAAAGTTCTCATTTTCACCCTGAACGTGAGAAGCCAGGCTTCATGCCTTTCCCCCGTATCTGGTGGGATATTGCCCACCCTGGATGTGGCAGCAGTTTAATTTCACAGATGACACACCAGATTTGGGCAGGAGGGGAGCATGAAACTTGGTGGGGTTTTTCCCAACAGTTGTTTTCTTGTTTCAAAACTGACAGCTGTGAACCAGCAGTTTACAGACTTACCCCCTAGGTGTGGTGTGGTAGTGGAGGGACTTTAGGGAAATTAAATTTGCAATGCACAGAAAATACTGCAACTTGGTATGTGCCCATAACAACAGCTGAAATAGGCCAGTCTGGAACAGTTTTAATCTTTTAGGAAGAAAAGGGAAACAAAGCCTAGAAAATGTGATGTAGCTGTAAAGATTTCATTGCAAAAACAATGAATCGTCCAGGAGGAAACATCTCCCTTACTTTGTTAGCCAATTCTCCAATGCAAAGAAAAACCTCTTTGGCACTTCATGGTCTCTGCATCTCACTGATAGCCAACTAGCATGGGATTTAATCACCCTACACCCATTTAAAAATCTTGATTAACTGGTAACAATTAGTTCTGTGCCTGAAATGCACCAGGAATTTAATGAACATAGGTAGAAGAAGATGTTAGGGAGATGTTTGCTGCAGCTCTGCTCGAGGACTTGCCTGGAGTTGTGACAAAACCAGTTGTACCTCACCTGCATTTGGGCTCCCATCATTCCTGCGCTGAAACTAGGACATGTTGGTGAAAAATATCTCTGCAAACACTCTAGGCCTAAGTGACAAATGCTCCAATGCTTGTGTTCCTCTCTTTCTTTATATTAACACAATACCAGTGGCTCCAGGAGACTTACTGTTCATTTACACTGGCTTGAAGAGAAGGAGGATCTACCTGCTGGTGCTGGGCTTCATTCTACTCCTCCTCTATTGCATGACACTGAGCAAAACAGTCTTTGACTTCTTTAAAACCAGAACACTGACAGTAAACCAGGAATATCACCTGGCCTCACGAGAGTTGAGGATCTCGCTTGTGGAGGTGGCACACAGGGAGAAAGGCAGATGGAGAGAAGGGGCAGCACTGCTGAGCAGGTGTTAAGAAACAGTCGGACAAGTACATTCACTAATTTAAAAATACATCAGGGCTTTTCTGCTCAGCCCTGCCTGAGTTTGAGGCTGCCCCTGAGGACATGTCAGAGCCTGCCAGCTTGGGATACCATCAAAACCTGCCCTTGTGCTTCTGCAGTACAAGACTGATGGTCTTGGAGTGACCTTCTCTTGCTGTCCGACCATCGATTTTTAATGTAAGATTCCTCTTCATGAGTGTGAGGCTGAAATCACATAGATTAGAGATCATCATAACATTAAGACATTTACAAAAACACTTCAAAATGCATTAGATAGAAGATTATTTTAAGAGACTAAGAAAGCAAAAGCTTTTTCAATCTTCCATCGTATATAACTAAAGAGGAAAGAACATTTTGGATACAGTCAGGGAATATAGTTTGCTATAATCAGATAACTACGCAATGCCCTGCCAGAGTAACTAGGGCTGGGCTCCAGGAGCCTTTGCAGAGGATAAAAGGATTCACTCAGGCGCCAGCCTCCCTCCCCTCCCCCGTTAAGAAGTCTCTCCAGATATTTCTTTAAGGGAGTGCAAGCTGGCTAGAAGTCTTGCACGACCCTAGTGAGTTGTTATCTCTGGGAGAAAGTATCTCTGGGAGAAAGCAGAGGACAGAAAGAAAGTACCAGCCCACCAGCTTTTTCCTATCACAGCCCTTGCCATTTGTTATGCCAGGTGAACGTGCCTGTAGATTGCCTTTGGCTTTCTCAAGACACAGAGTTTAATTAAGGAGAGCAGAATGAACCTCAGAGGTTCATAAACCTTTTTTTAGTCTGTTGAGGCTCAGGGAATCTTGGACTGCATTATGATTTTGCATAGAAAAAATGTTAGTTTTGTAATTCTACACAGCACCAGGTCATACTCATTTCTTCTGTTTCATTTTCAAGGAGAGATGCTCCCTGGCCGAAATTAAAAGGAAAACCAGAGCTTCAATGACAAGAAGCAGACATCTCTCCCTGACATATCTCCTTGTGTGGGGCTACGCGGTAGCACCAAGGTGTGTTCGAGCCATTCACCAGCAGGCAGCCAGTTAGCAAGGAGAGGTCTCTGCAAGACCTATGGCAAAAAAAAACCCCCAAAATAAAACCAAATCCAACACTTCAACGTTTTTCAGAGGTCTCTGCAAGACCTATGGCAAAAAAAAAAAACCCAAAATAAAACCAAATCCAACATTTCAACGTTTTTCGGAACAACAGAAAGGAGGTGAAAAATGTTTGAGTGGAGTAAAGCCAAAAGGAAAGCCAGGCCAGCCCCTGGATGGGCTGTGCTGACTGCCACCGGGCTGTGAGCTCTGATGGATGACACAGACCTGGATCCTTCCAGGTGTTGAGGTGCCGCTGGGAACACTTGCACAGCTCTTGGGGCCACACAGCTCCCAAGGTCACCTGGGGTGAAGGGAGGAGGTCATTGGATCCGTATCTGCAGAAGCAGGCTATCATTTTATAAGGTACAGGCAGCTGGGAATAAATGGGCCCAATTTGTGTCTCCCACCTGGCATGGTACAGCCTGTCCTCCGCCTTCAGCTCCATAAATCCCTACTGCCTGCGCTCAGCATCATTGCCTTTTCTCTGCACCATCTCTTACCTTTAAACTCCTCCTCAGTGAGGGCAGGGGAATCAGAATATCAGCCTTTCCTAGACAGAGTCCACATCCCAATTTTTTTCTGCCACTTGCAGCTCAGGGTGCCTGCTTTTCAGATGTGCCCAATGGCATTGCACAGTCCCTCCATGCTCAGAGCTCCTGGGGAGTCTTTCCGGCTCAAAGCGCTCACCTGCAGCCTTGGCTTCTCTCTGATGCCAGTCTGGCACAGAACTTGGAGGCTCAATGCTGTTGAAGGTTGAGTCTGCAGCAGGACATGGACGTATGTATGGCCCTTCTGGTATGCCCTGTCCTTTCTAGCTTGCGATCTGGCTCTGGTCTCAGGCAGCAGTCAGAAGCACCTCGTTGTATCCCACATGAGGTACAGGATTCACTCCCATTTCAGGTCCTCATCTTGCTAAACTCAGTTCCCCACGAGGCATTTCTATGAGCGTATTTGTGAAGTGAGGAAAAGCTGCTTCTGAAGAAAGCCCGTAAATGCGGGTGCTGGGTGCCTCTTGCACTGGTGTGCATTTTGCACCCGGCTGGTACTGCTCCCTGCTACTCACTGTAACACCCATGCCCCAAAGTCAGACTCCTCGTGCTGTTCAAAATGTTTCTGGGTTGGGTGAAATGGAGAAGACTTTGTTATTTTTAGTCCAGCTATGAAAGACTGGGTGCTGGATTACCCATAAACGAGTGTGTTACTGGTTTGTGGAACCTGGGAAGGGGTGAAGGTCTATGTTTTGACAGGGATTCCTCCATGCCCCAGCAGCCTGACTGGTATTAAGGGAGGCCTGCACAAGTCCAATACAAAAACCCAACCCACACAAAGCCTAAGACCATCCCCACTGCAGAATGTAAACTGCAGCAAAATTGCACAAAAGTCTTTGCCTTGCGTCGCAATTTTCTGCCTTGTGGGTAATATCAATCATCAAAACTGCTTCCGTCTGAAGTTTTGTGATGTTATGAGTCCCCCTTGCTGCAGTAAACCTAGGCTGTCCTTTCTATGGCTGTGCTGACCTCTGTTCCCTCCATGGTCAGCTTCCCTTCATGTAACCTGATGGTCACTACAACTGATGGCCCAGCACAACCTTGGAAGTAATGGACACCAAATGCCTGGAGGGATCAATTGACAAGCAGGAGGACAGGTGCTGTGACTCGATAAATCTTGATTTGTCAAAATGAAGCACAGGGCTAAAGCCTGGAGTCTTGGGCTATGTCACATTATATTTTTCAGGGTTGCCCATCACTCAGGTGAAATTACTTTCAGACCTCTCTCAGAATCGGACCATGGAGAGCAGATACTGAGAAGATGTTCTCATTGTTAGCAGACTTAAATGAGTCCTAAAAATTTGTGTCAGGGTGCAGCGAAGGCTAGCTGCTCGCCAGGGAAGGAGAGCCGGGATCCAAGTGCGGTAGCAAGGCTGGCAGAGGCAGTGGCCTCAGCAGCAGGGACCCAGGATGCTGAGTGGCACGGAAGGATCGGGATCAGCCCCAAAGACAGCGGCTGGGGCCAGACACAGCCCAGCAATCACCCAGCTCAGCCACCAGGCTGGTCTGGGGCCAAGCCGGGAAGCTGAGCCAGTGGGTCTGGGTCCAGGCCAAGACCACAGATGGAGGTACGAGCCCAGGCACAGCTGATACCCAGCTGCCACCCAACCCAGATGGGACCAGAGGTAACGTCTCAACTAAAAAGCAGCTCCCAAGGGAGAGAAGGGGCAGGACTTAGCCTTTCACAATCTTCTCCACAGTCCTTATCAGCAAAGGAGCTGACCTTGGACTCAGGCAGCTAAATTCCATAGTTTAGCCAAGAGACATTCTGAGGGAGGATGCTCTCCAAGGCAATGATTTTAACATGCTGTCCAAATTCAGGTGATTGATGAAAAGGCAAAAATTGACTTATTACTAGAAGATCTTTGCAGAACCACGTCCGCGCAGATACAAAAGCTCAATCACATTTTCCAAAAGAAATTGGCTTCTGTTATGCCAGAGTAGATTCCAAGATAGGGAGGAAGGTTAAAATTACTCTAATCCAATAGTGTGATAATGAGACAAAGTGATTAATTATACCTCCATAATGAGAATGAGATTGTGTACAGGCTTGAATCAGCTTTAATGTATCACCTTGTAAACTGACTCCATGTTCAAACATACCTACTGGCATTTCTGTACTCTAATTACGAGTGTTTCTGTGTTAAACCAAAGGGTAAAGGTTCTAATTAAGAGGGAGAGAGACCGTTCTAGTCTTGGGCCCCTCCTCAGCCAAAGGGAGCCTGGCTGAGATGGATAGTCATAACCAGATGGGAGTAAAAAGAGCTTCCCCCTACAGCAGTACTTCAAACAGAGGACATTTGGATCAAAGACTAGAAGCTGAATTAAATATCTTTACAACCAGAGGATCTGTGGTCACTCTCTATGTCATACATTTGCATCACCAGTTGAACACAGCCATTGCTGGTAACTCATGAACGTTAACTCACCCTTGGGGTACAAGCGGATTTTTGCCTAACTGCATCTGGCTAAAGGTCTCTTCTAGCAAACAGGTCCAGAGTACATCTAGCATTTGCTAGAGGTGGATTTTTGTTCTTACTAGCTTATCAGAAAGCTATATTGTAAGAAGTTTCCCTATCCCCTCTAACAACCCAGCACGGAAGGGTCTAATTGCCACATCAGAAGCACAAATACCTGCTTAACCACAACTGATGCTACTCAAGCTCTCTTCTGATGCAAATTCATTTTTGACATCCTTTCTATACTTTCAAGCTGTTTTCTGCCTGCTCACCCGCAGTACAGCTTGTTTATAGCTGTTTGAAAAGATATATGTGTGTGGGGGGAGAGACATTGAAAACACTTTGGAGGACAATATGCTAAATTAAAACCAAAGCTGTGGGGGAGGGGAATAATGAAAGAAATTCAGAAATCTTTGCAGTAAAAACAGACAGCCAACAAGTCAACTACAGCTGAACCAGAATAGAAGCTAGGTCATTTCCATTTCAGCCTAGGAGAATGTGAAGCAACTGTAAGATGATAACAGCTTTGGAAACAACTCTGCAAAGAGTGAACAATGTCAGTAAGTCCAAGCAGTTGGTCAATGGGTGTTGCACTGTGATACTTTTCAAGACAGTCCCCTGAAACCGTTCACCTGGTCTTCTACAGGATTACGATAGCCAGTACAGCTCTGTCGTTTATACAGCGATGTGCAACAGCTGGAGACAGTGATGCCTTTGCCTATTTATATTAACTAAGGGTGAAACCCTTCATGTCAAACAGACTGAATTTCCCAAAGACAGCCCCTTGTATGAACATCTGGTCTCCTCCCCTGTTTTCGTGTTATATCACTGCATTTTGGCATACCCTGATGGGTCCCATCCATTCTCCACACTGCAAACCAGATGAGCATTCAAATTAAGTTCCATAAAATGAAAAATGTGTTACAATTTGAGGCAAATCCATAAGTGTGCTGCCTGGAAGGTGGAGAAACTGTCCAGGTATGGCCTTCTGGGACATGACCACCCTCAGCCACCCATCTTGTTTCAGGAGGTAATTTGCTCTAGGACTACCTGCCCTGTACTAGCTTGTTGGGGAGTGGAGAAGTTTGTCTCCCATGTCCTGTTCACATCCTTTGAGACAGGACTAAAAAGGGCACCTAACGCTGTGTCCCTGCTTTCTTGTCCCAAGTTTAGAAAGCAGCAGTTCTAAAAACCAAGAAATATGGAGAAGCTCCTGGAAGGGGGGAGAGGGAATTACCCTCATTGCCGCAGTTCTTGAAAAAAAAGCAATAGAGAATCCATCTGAAAACAAAATAAATTTCCAGTCATTTGTTGTTCAGGGATAGATTTTTTCAATGAATATCCTGTTGCGTAGTGACACAATTCCAGGAGATTTTAGGGATGAGTGAGTCACTCATGTGGGACATCCAACATGCCCTAGTATAGACAAAAAAAAATCCCTTTGGGGACCTGGATTACATGTTGCTTGAAAGACATTGGAATTCATATTATGCCATACTACAAGGAAAAAATTTGTTGCACAAACAGCAGAACTATAAAAGGAGCTTGCTTTGATCTCTGCTTCCTAAGGCTTTCAATTTTGTGAGGTTTCGCTTACATCACTCTGAAGGCCTTTAAGCATCTGAGAGTGCCTAAACCACTTCTTGCCATTTTTTGACTATGAAGACGGTAGACATCAAGGTAAGGAAGAATCTTACTTGAGCTGTTTGTTGATTATGTCAGTCATATTGGACTAAATTGACTTATTTTCTCTTAAGGATTGAGGAGCAGAGCAAATTAATCCTTGGTGAGACTGTACTGAAGTTAATGAATTTTCTTCAGGAACTAATTTGGTGCAGTTTGGTTAAGGAAGTGAAGTCAGCAGCAATTAACTTTGTACTTCTGGAGGAAAGGTAGGACAAAAGAAAAGAAAAGGACCAACTTCTCTAAGTAAATTCAGGACAATGGATATGGGTTGGACTCGATGATCTCCAGAGGTCCCTTCCAACATCTAACATTCTATGATTCTGTGATCTGGAAATGCTAAGAAAATTAATGCCTAAGAAAAATACCTTGGTAGAATGGTAGTGAGGTTAAGGTGCCTCATTGCAAGATAATTTTTTATGCCTGTGGTAAGGTCTTGTCATGTAATATTCTTTTCTCAATACATTTATCTCAATGAAATGCTGTCATATCAACATTTGGCCCTAGAGCCAAGCATGATTAGGAGTATCTACATGTTCATAGCTTCTGAATTTAAACCATTGAAATGCATATCTGAGAGCCAAGCACATTGAAAATATTTCAGTTGATGTGCAAGTTGAGGGCAAGCTAGTAACAGACGAGAAGAAGGCTGAGGTTCTGAACAACTTTTTTGCCCTGGTCTTCATGGGCAACCTCTCTCTTCACACCTCTGGAGCTGAAGGAGAACAAGATGGGGACCAGAGGTGCAAAGTCCCTCCCACTGTAAGCGAAGACAAGGTTTGTGACCACCTGAGGAACTTGGATATACACAAGTCTATAGGACCTGATGAGATGCATCCCAGAGTCCTGAGGGCATTGGCTGATGTCATTGTCAAGCCACTCTCCACGATATCTGAAAAGTCATGGCAGTCAGGTAAAGTCCTTGCAAGAAGGAAAACATTGCACCCATTTTTAAAAAGGGTGGAAAGGAGGACCCAGGGAACTACTGACCTGTCAGCCTCACCTCTGTACTTAGAAAGATGATGGAACAGATCCTCCTAGAACCTCTGCTAAGGCACACAGAAGACAAGAAGGTGATCCAAGAGAGACAGCATGGCTCTACCAATGGCAGGACCTGCCTGACCAACCTGTGGCTTTCTATAACGGAGGGACTATGTCAGTTGACAAGGGAAGAGTATTGTATGTCATCTATCCAGACTTCTGCAAGGCCTTTGACATAGTTCCCCACAACTTTCTTCTCTCTAAGTTGGAGAGGTATGAATTTAATGGGTGGACTGTTTGGTGGGTAAGGAATTGGTTGGATGGTCTCATCCAGAGGGTAGTGGAAAATGGCTCAAAGTCCAGATGACAGGTGACAAGTGGTGTCCCTCAGGGGTCCATACTGGGACAAGTACTGTTTGATATCTTCATCAATGACATAGACAGAGGGATCAAGCACACCCTCAGCAGATTTGCAGGGAACACCAAGCCGAGAGGTGCGGTCAGTATGCCAGAGAGAGAGGATGTCCTCCAGAGGGGCCTGGACAAGCTGGAGAAATGGGCCCATGTGAAGCTTATGAGGCTCAACGAGGCCAAGTACAAGGCCTTGTACCTGGGTTGAGACAATCCTCATCATCAGCCCAGGCTGGGGGCAAGGTGATAGGGAGCAGCCCTGAAGAAAAGAAATTGGGGTTACTGGTGGACATGAGCTGACAATGCATGCTTGTGGCCCAGAAGGCCAATCGCATCCTGAGCTGCATCAGAAGAAGCGTTGCCAGCAGATCAAGAGAGGTGATTCTGCCCCTCTGCTCTGCTCTGGTGAGAGCTCAGGTTGCCCAGAGAGGTGGTGGAGGCCCCATCCCTGGAGACATTCAAGGTCAGGCTTGATGGGGCTCTGAGCAACCTGGCCTAGTTAAAGATGTCACTGGTCACTGCAGGGTGCTTGGACTAGATCACTCAATGCATTTTATGAAAATAAGCAATATTTCTGCTTAGCAGCAAATTTCTATGAGCACATCACTGCCATGCCCAAACTCCTGTCTCCTGTGGCCAGGAAATTCACATTAATATCCACACCAAGTACGTTGTATTTGAAGAGCTAAATGCATTTTCTAGCTCACACAGACAGATGAAGTCCACTATCCTGTCAAACTACTATTTGGCTATGTAAGGCTTGATATTTATTTCAGGAAGGGAAATATGGAGAGGTGGAAGTGGTACAGTCTCCAGTAGCTCTTAACAGCACAGCTAGCAATGTTCCTCGTCATCTATTCAACACCATTCTGTCACAGGCTTTAGTGCACATGCAGCTGGTCCCACTTCCAAACACCTTTTTTAGACAGAATTTTTAAAAAGTTTATTTTGGCCCCAAAAAACCTTCAATTTCCAGAAATTCCTAGACACAGGTGCATCTCAATAATTGGTATCTCAGAGAACAGACAAGTGGAAGCATCCTGCACTGCAGAATACTGACGTGCTTGTGCTCTGCAAAGCTTTGTCCACATGCTTAGCTGGCTGATTTCTAAGCAAATGCTAAATGTAAGACTGAGCAAGAAGCTCTCTTAGCTCCACTTTAACCACCCACAAGTCTTCAGCAGCAAAAAAAACTACAGCCGCTCAGTTTTGTATCACAAAATATCTCACCAGATGACATCAAATTGACGGTGGCCTTAGATAACCGAATACGTGATGCTGCACTCTAGATCCAAATGAACTCATGACCCAGATATACTTTGACGAAAATGTTTTGTGTTTTGGTATTTTTTTTTTTACACGTGTATATGACATACAATCCCATGCAGGAGGGATGTGGAAAGACCCTGAACAACTCGATGCATTGGTCTGGGATTCTGGCAAGCACGAGCATTGTCCACCCTAGAACAAATACAGTGTCTTCTCCTAGAAACACAGCACTGCTGACATTAGCTCAGCTGCAAGAACGGAACAGGCTTTTGGGTCCAGCCAACTTGCCAGTGCCTGCCCTCATTTTCTCCCTTTGTAGCCAGGTACATGTATTTCTTCAGGCTATGGGCTATGACACAGTGTATAACCTGTGTACTGAGCATTTATTCTGCTGGATGAGCATTTCAAACAACTGTTCAGGTACATAACTGCTGCCTCTGCATGAAAAGCTGCTAATGGCTACTAACCTGTCAGTCTTTGGTCCCAGATGATGTCAAAGATACTGGGTCTGCCAAGAATCAAATGGTGCTACTGCCCCCAGGAACACTCTCTGTCCTGTGAGAGCCTGTACTCTTTTCCTCAGCTTTACAGAACGATCACGTGGCACACACATTTCAAAAAACAGTGAGTAATCCCAGCTTGTTTTATTGAGCAAAAAGCTAAACATATGCATGATAAAAACGGTTTCTAAAGAAACAATTTAAATAACACAGATTATACTGTCTTGGCATCTCTTTCAGTTTTCTTTATATTTATTGTGGTTCTATCAAGACAGAAGTTTTTCCAAGTAGCCACAAATTCTCCGAGAGTGGAAATATCTCAGTGGCAGGGGGATACAATCGTTTCTATTTCTGCTTATGTTTTTTCATCTTGGAGGAAAAGATCTATTCCTCACATTTTCTGCAAAATTTAACTTTCTCTCTAATATGTTTTTAAAAAATCTCTCAGCTTTTGAGAATTTTCAGACAGCATTTTCCTTGATAGCTCTTGACGTTTTTTCCACAAAGCTATCAGCCTTCACACAACAGAACAAATAGTTTCAATGTGGGTAATGTCATACTTCAAAATAGCAGTTCCTGTAGCATTGGTCCATGGCTGTGCCTGACTGTTTTTTTTTGTAAGTCACTGCTGGAAGCAAAAATGCCTATTCGGTTATTTGCACAAAGAATTATTGGTGTCAATGAGGAAGCAAAAATCTTACAGAGAAGACACTAAAAAAAAAAAAAATCCCACCTTTTCCTCCTCTGTGAAAAACAGATATTTAAATGAATAAACCATGCTGAAGAGCAAATGAATACAAGCAATGTATGTCAGAGGACATAAATCCACATTTTTAAATAGAAATGGTAGAGGTTTAGGAAGCCTTGCTATTTCCTGTTTTTGGTTAGTTATCAGTAGCCCATAAATTCACAACCTGTATTATCTAACTCTGCGTTGGTTGGAGAAACTGTCTATTCTGGGCAATATCACATACCCTCCAGAAGAGGAAAGATACAACTCTCTGACCCCTCTAATTAGCTGCATTTATCGCTTGCATAAAAAGCATCCTGGGACCCTGTACTGGAAGAGAGCCCCATTACCCGAAACACACATCTGAAAACATAATTGCTGCCCTGAAAATTTAATTCAAGTTAAAGTATGCTCAGAGGATCACCAATAACATCCTACAGTCAAGGAGACTGCCTCGGCATAGACGTGCTCTACTCCAGTCCCTAGACCAACGATAAGTAAATTATCACAGAAAGTGCTTACAGGGCCTTGAGTGATTTAATAGAGGAAGAAACAGCAAGTCAGAATAATATAAGGAGCATGCACATAACTCTTCTGTCTTTGAAGCTGATTGACACTTAGGTTTACAGACCCTTTGCTTTTAGAGGGCAGGTTTGGGTAGCAGTGACTACCACTTCAAAACAGCCCTAATTTTCACCAGTCTTGATTCCACAACGTAAAAGAGGAGTTCCCGAGGGAAACATGCACTGAGGTTGACTTCAGAAAGACTGAAATGATTGTGAAGGCATCGCTAGGTTGATGCAAAAATCAGTTTATTTTAATCGTGTTGTTTGGATGGCTCAAATGCACATTTCTGCAACATGAGATACTCTCATTTTTATGAAATGATCTATTTGCTTTAACTTCACTGGATTTAAGACAATTATTTGGGTGGCACTGAAATAGGCTTTGAAAGTTATTTTGGTTTAAAGGTTAAGTTACTATCTCATTTTCTCCCTGGTTGAGGTCATTTATTTTACCTAAGCATACATGAATGTCTCTTTTCTTAATTAGGTGCAGAGGCTGACCATGAAATTCTGCTGGGCTGAGCCCCACAAGGAGCATATGCAGTGCACGTCACCACACTGCAGACACCGTGCTAGAGGGGGTGAGCTATTCAGGGCTGGTTCCTGGTGGACATCTGAGTAGAGACACCGTTCCCTTCTCACTGACTAGACTTAATGAAAAGAAATAGCTGAAGAAGGCTTGTGTAATAAAATATTTTTAGAATATCTCTACAGAAAACTTTAAAGGAGACTAAGGGGAGGAGAACCCATGACCTGCAGTGTATGGGTGAGGGGTTTACAGCACCTGAGCTTTTCCTCCAAGCAGCCCACACATCCTGATGGGCAACAGTGGTTTCTTGGACACACTCATTCCCCAGATCCTCTCCTCCAGCCTGCCACCCTGTCAGCCTGAAGTGGATGTTCACATAGAATCACAGAATCATAGACTGGCATAGGCTGGAAGGGACCTTAGAGATCACCTAGTCCAACCTCCCTGTTGTCTATCCATAGGCCGTGACAAATTATGCACTGACGCATGGTACTGAGAAGATTTGTGGAGATGCTGAAAATGCAAACCAGCCCTGTCCCCATGACAGCTTCCCCAGGCTCAGCTGAAAGAGGTTGTCCAGCTGATAGCTCCAGTGAGGAAGGTGAGGCATTGCCACATGCCCTTCCCAGGCCACCTGTGCCTGAGAGGGAGGGAAGGTTGGTCAACATGCCCCACTCCAGGGCATTTCTTAAACTTCTTAGCATGTATTCGCATTTACATCACGTAATTTAGATTACATTAGATGATTCAGTAGTAAATTTATAAGCCCTAGGAAAACACAGCAGCCCAGAAACTCAGCTGAGTGTGGGTCTCCTTGCTTCTGACACACTCCTTACAGACAAATGACCTTCGCCATACTGTTATGTTCAAAAAAAAGAATGGCAATAAAACTTCTCACTTTATCTTTAAAAAAAGTCAGTCTAATCTGATCTGGCAGGAAAAACTACTTACTTTCAATCACATAATAAACACAGCTACAGGGCAGTGTTCACCCAGGTGATTTGTCTGTATATTCCCGCATCTTAACTTGCCTCAGTTTCTTTTAAAGCTAAACCTTCAAGATGAGCGATCTGGTTAATCCTTAGTTTGAGCCTAATCACAACATTCTCATAATGCTTGCTAGCTTCACAAGCACATTTCAATTACCTCAACTCAGGTTTAGCAGGTTTTTTCCTTCTCTGGAAAATACATGTGAGCTCAGCTATTCCAGAGCATGAAACATTTCTTTTTCTGTGAATTTTTAGCCCATGTTACGTTAGCAATTGAATTTTCCCTCAGCAACAAAACCATAACAAATGTTCAGTTTCCATCGAACAAAAGGAAAATAAGTGTAGAGTCTGCTTAGCTTCCTTTGCCTGCAAACTAATGAACACAGACCATAAATGACTGTCTGCAAGATCTAGTTATCTGTCTCTGCGAAAGGAACATACACTGCAGGAGAAAATGAGATTGCAAGAAAGAGGGAAGCTGGAGGATTAAAAATTACAGGAAAGGAAACTCATTTAGGAGCCTAACATGATCATTATGTAACTATGCTTTGTTCAAGACCATTCAGATGATAAAGCAGTATAAACTCAGCTAATGGCTTGTTTGAAATGTTTTAGAAGCTAAAGGGCTTTTTTAGCATGAGCCTTGACCAAATGTAGATCAGGGTCACTGTTGTTTTTATTAACGGATTATTAATAAATGTGTCCTGTACACAAGGAGTGCTTTCCTTTCCCCAGAAAGGAAAAAGGCTCTTGTCTTCCTGAGAAATTTTGTCTTTAGAGGACATATCTGAATCGTTTTAAGTCTCGTTATTTTTGTTGTACATCTCCTTGAACATACCAGTACAGGTGAGGGGCAGCAGCAACCTGGTTCACTCCTCTGGTGACATGAGTGAGTCTCAGCTAGTTCTGCCCTTGAGGGAGACTTCTCCAACTAAGGCAAGCAAAGAGAAGCAGGAAGGAACAGCAGCCTCCTAACTGCTCTTCCAAAACCAAGCCACCTTTTAACAGTCAACCAGCAACATGCCAGTTGACTGGCCTTAGGCCAGAACAGCTAGCTCAGACCTCAGCCATAACCCACATTATCCCCCACGCACCTTAGGAATCTAATTTGCTTCTCTGTCCCAGAGGGTGGATGGGTGTCGGGCTGCCTATCTTCTGCTAGATGGCAGCAAAGCCAAAAACCTGTCGCTTCACAGTTGGTTTTGTCATCGATGAATAAATGCTCATGGTTTTCCTGGTCGTCCTTCCTGGCAAGGGAAAGAAGCCTCAGTCATAGATCATTTCATGCCATGCCCACAGCTGTCGTTCCCCATACCTCCACATATCTTTGCCTCCTTTATGGTGCAAGTGAACTTTTCCAACCCTAATACAAAAGAACAGAACAACACAGGGACATGGAGGCGTGGACAATAACTGTACACTTATTTATGATTAGCATAGGGATTGTACATCAACATATAAGTCAGAGCAATGTTGAACTGCTCTAAAAGTTGACAGCTCCTGCTTATTTCCATGGCACTGCAGTTCCTTTTGCCAAAAAAAAAGACCAAAAAACACATTACCAACCATCATGGGACCACGTTCGATTTCATTTTCATCAGTGGAAATATGAGGTATAGCAATATATATGATTTCTAGTCAGGCTTTTACAGGCATTTACACTTTTTCAATAGCTCTCATCAAGACTTCTATTGCTTCACTGTGCTAGAGATCTCCTGTCGCATATTAAACTATAGCATAAGAAGCAGAGGTACATCAGTTGGGTCTATCCATTTGGGAGCTCAGGAAAAGACACTTACAACAATACCTGCTGATGTCTTCCACAGATTTAGCACACAATAAACTTATGAATTTCATTCTTATTTCATTTTAATAGCACCCCAGGTCCAGATGGGATTCTGCTGTTTGCTTGGGAAATGAGGTTCTCTATATGAATAAAGGAATGATTGCAAAAACCCTGTAGTTGCTTGGAGCAACAAATCACACCAGTGCATGCAAGAAAATTTCATCACTACTGTAAAATTTCTGTAAAAATGAACATAATTTATTCCTTAATTGTTCTAAAAGATGGACAGTGGAGAGCTAGTGACTGTGTAGAATTATAAAGACATTTACTAGCAGATAACAGCTATGTGTAAAGACTGATGTGAATGATGCTTTTTATTTATGGAGTGCTTACTGCAGTCCCCAACTGGTGAGTAGGATGCAAAGGGTAAAATGCCCTCTTAATCTCATAAACTTCAGAGCCATTAAAGTAATAACTGTATTTATGTCTTCAAAGCACTTTGTAAACATTAACTAATGAATCTTCACTACATATCTGTGAGAAAGACATTTTATAGATGAGGATACACACAGAGATGCAATCATTTATCCAAGGTCACAGGCGCAGTCAGCATTAATAGAGATTAGTACACAGCATTCACTAGACCACACTCACATTGGGAACAGTGTCTTAAATATTTCATTAAAATATACTTTTCACATCCTTCTCATCCAAAGCAGAACCCTACTGCAGCTACTATAAATGTTCCGTTCAGAAACAAAATGACCTAGTATATGGTCATGTCTACCTCTTATCAAATATGCTGCTCTCTCTGCTTGGTTTATTCCCATGGTATCTAAAATAAAGACACAGTACAGTGCAACTACCTACACATTCTTCCACAAGTTAACTTATTTTTAATGAGTATTTTATATACAAAATAAAAAGGTTGCTGGAGAAAAAAAACACTTTCATAGATCTGGGTAGTTTCTCAGGTGCCATAGCCAACCATCCTAATGCAGTTCTAGCTGAAGGAGTTGGTAAGAACATTAAAATTACATGCCTGGTCTTCAAATTCACAATTGGAACCAGCTCTGTGTTTACAAAGTGGTAAATTCACTGGGTCAAATTCACAGGAGGGCCTGAACCAAGGACAAATGCAGCTACACTAACTGAAGAGAAGAGTGCTTTTAGCTTGCTGCAAACTGCTCGTCTCTGGAGAGTATCATGTCCTAAACCACTCCTGTTAGTCTAAACTCCATTTGTAGGTGTTGGATAACTCAGCTCACCTGGACTGAAATAAGGAAAGGAGTTTAATGAGCAGTTCTACTAGCAGATCTGAGCAAATAGAAGCTTTTGGCAGCCCAGCAGAGGAGCAGATAACACCCTCTTCCGCTGTTGCATCTGTTTGCAATGCATTTTTCTTGCACACTGGGACAATACACCAATGTCACTTGCACCTTCAGACACCAGCTATAAGAGATGCTTGAGTCCCACTCCTACTTCAACTCCATCAGTTCCATTGCACCAATAATCCTATCATCCCACTACAAAAGGGGCAGATGATGAGGAAAAAGCAAGAAACATTACACAGGGTGTGTGTCAGAGCACCTTAGTCATGGCAGTCACTCCCAGTGTCAAAATATTTCATGTAGGTACAGCTTCAGTTTCTTGATGGTCAAGGCTTGGGAAGCAGATGAAGGCCATCTAGGATGACATATGGGAGTCTAACTTGCACCTCTTCTGTGATCTGCATACTTACAGTACTGCTTAGCTTTTCATTGCCCTTGTTCATGTTCTCCATCTTAATACTGTCTTTGAAATCTACTACTGATATATGTATCTCATTGCATCCTTCCACTGTTAATTCATTCACCACTGAAGGAGAATGTCCATCCTATTTTACTCTATCATTTCACTTTCTGAAAAATTTCCTTTTCTGTCTATAGTGCAAACGGGTTTTATTTCATTGTTTGATTTTCTTATCTTAGTTTTGCTGTAGTCTGTTTTCCTCCATCTGTAGTTAAAGTAGATCAAACTTTACAGGAAGAAATGAGTTTGAACACTGGCAAAATAGTAAAGGAATAACTGAAACAAAAGAGACCTACCTGCAACATCTGTAAACCATAAGGTATTTATAACAAGTTTTCCTTTTCCCCTCTTCAAATATGTTTCAACCTGTTCACTTTTTGGTGTCCATTGAACTATAGCAGAAATAAAATGAGATTTATGCCAAAAATCTTAATTTTTGTTTCAGGCAAGAAGAATTCTTCTCATAGTAAAGCAACATCAGCTCATTCCTTACCAGAGCAGACGTCCTTTCTTTCCATTAACTTCTGCATGTTCTGCCTCAGGTGTATGATTAATAAAAGGCCAAAGTTGGATGAGTTTATTTATCCATATAATCCTCTTAAGAACAGTGGGGAGTCCAAAGGCTGGTAAGGAAAATAACCCACTTCTTGAAATGTTTGGACCAGGTAAGAGAAAATGAGTCTCATCTGTTTTTTCTATATTCTTAAAGCAGAACGAACAGCTATGCAGGAAAATACATTTCTAGTGCATTTTAAAATCCTCATAGTAAAGCAAGAGGCCATTTTCAGACAGTAGAAAAAAAAGATTTCTGAAAATGAACACTATACCAGATGCCTAGTTTTTAACAGTAGGGCATGGAGATTCAGTTTGACAGAACCATTACTGAGCAGTAGGTGTGTTATGCTTGAAAAAATAAAGTTCTTTTCTTCTGAGCAGTTTTTAAGTGCCTCTGTTATTATAGATTCCAGCAGAGTGGCAGATTATCTCCTAAATAAGTTTAATTATATTCAGTAGTGCTTCATTTCAGACATTACAAGCTGGGAATGAAGAGTAGGCCTGGGAATGAAGAGAGTTGCTAGGCTTCAAGAAGACAAATGGGAAAAGAAAATGGAGAACATTTGTAATTTGCTAATTACTTCAGAATCCAGTTGGTCACTGCTTGGTCTAATTGATTTTTTTTTTTGGTCCAGTTTCTTACCAGTTCCATAAACTACCACATTACTTCCTATATATGTATTTCTGCTAAGAAAAAAATATGGGAAGATGCCAGAAGAAGAAGAAGAAGAAAACAATTGCCAAGCCACCCATCCAAACAACTGAAGCATTACAGATCCTATTACAGTTTATAGCAATTGGGATTAGAAATGACACAGTATACCCCTCCTGCCATCCTTTCACAGACAAATCTTCTGGGCTCTTCCAAAGCAGTGACTGTCAAACTAGGCCCCTAGCGCTGATTTCCAGGAAGACATTTGTTAAGGCCCAGTCTTGACAGGTGGGAAACAAAGCACTGTAAACACTCTGGAGCAACATCATCATCTAACGGATAAGGAGGGCAGGAGACCCTATCTCTTCTTGAATGTCGGTTTACTGCAGCACGTAAGTTTCCAAACCATTTTCCAGAACCAGCAGGAGCGTGCCATCATCCAAACAAGAGCTTTGTGTTGCACCTTTCTGGCTTCTTTCCGTTCTGCAGTTCGTAGCCCATCGTTCGTGTCATATGATGCATGGTAGTGCCGCACGATGTGTGGGCATCACACAGAGCGTGGGTGTCAGGCTGGCGCCTTCCACGTCCTGCCAGGTGCCCTGGAAATGGCCTGCACCTGGTCAGGCTGGGCACGCTTTCCATTCTGCCCAGACACAGACGTGATCTCCAGGCAGGCTGCTGGCCATCACTCAGACTCAGTGCTGCTGCAGCTACGGCCCTTCCAATTAATTTTCTTTGACATCTCATGCACGACAAGCGAAACAAATAGAAAACTCCAGCCCTGAGTGCCAAGATATTAGCACACTACTCACTTTATACAAATCTTTTGAGTGGCTTGCAATAAATTCGCACAAACTAGCAAAAACCCTTCACCACCCCTGCTTACCTCCACAGATGTTTCCTTCCTGTACACGGGTGTCCTTGGGAAGTAAACCCTGCCCTGTTCTTTGGGGAAACAAGATAGCTATCTATTTAAAAAAAAAAAAAAAAAAGGCACTTCAAAGTAGTACAGAAGCACTTGGCTACACAGTCACTGTTGTCGCTGTAATCCTAACAAGCAAGGTTCCCTACGCTAGCTCGGGCTGCACCAGCCCCTCTCTGGCTCCCGGCGTTGTAGAGCTACTCCAGATTTTCTTCTATTGCAGGGCTTCCCCATCACCCCACAGCCTGTCTGGCTATCCATGTGGCCTCAGAGCACACGCCCTGCAGAAAAGCTCTTCTGACTAACGGTTAACTATCTCTGCACAACTTATTTCTGTCTAGGTAAACTAAGAATTTATGATTTTTTATATAACTTACATTGTCCAGAGGATTTCCACTGAGACGGAGCCCATTCCATCTGTGGTCAGCCTTATGCAGTCATCTGAGTAATCCCTGATTAATGAGAGGCATTTAGCTCCTAGGGGGTTTAGATCCCTCAGGAACACATGGAAATTTTCAGGAGTGTTACACTGAATAATGAGGTAAATACAACCTACTGAAAGGCAAAAAATGAGTTAATTCAATTAAGCGTTTGGGAATTTCAAGATTTGTCTTTTTGTTTACTCAAATGGATGACATATCCAATAGATGCACAATGAAAGGAAGAAGGATTTCCTATGCTTAGAAATAACTTTTATACAGACATGCACTGTACACTCTGAGACAAGGAAAGAAGGACACTCTCAGCATGTGCTCACAACTTCAAACAGGTGGGCAGCTCTATGAAACAAAAGCCAAATGTGTATTTTGACATGGGAACAGGAAAGCCAGCTTCTTTTATGGGTACCAACATCTTTATTTCATAGGAACAACTCTTGAGGCTTAGGATGTGTTTTCCAGGCTCACAGCAGGGAAGAGGATTTCCAGAATGCAGGCAACCTTGTTTAACACCTCGGGAGTCACAGCACAATCCAGCCCTAGCCTAGGGAAGGTGGAAAATAGAGAAAGATGGGCATTTCTGAAGGTACCTGAGGCAAGGTTAAAAAAACCCCCCACAACAGCTGCCACCTGGAATTACCTCTATTGACTGGGTTCTTTAACACCTCTTTTAAGTGCCTGAAGACAAGCGACAGGAATCTAGGCCACAGTTTTAAAAAATCTTTCCTGATGCCAGAACTAATGCTTCTCTCTGCAGTGCCCCTTTCTGTTTCCATCCATACACTGGCAAGAGACACTTAAAGTATGGCAGAACTTGCATGTCCAGAAAATCACCTTGGTGAGTGGCAAGGGAGACGTCGCTGCATGCTTGGAATGGAAGAAGGCAGGAGAAAAGGCAGTGTCATCTCTCGGAAGAATTGTTCGAAAGTGTCTTACCCGATACGGAGAAATAACATTGAATCAGATCTTCTCAAATTCAGCCTCTGAGGTCCAAGAGGAGTCCAGATGAGCTCCTGGTACAGAAACATTTAGGAGGAGGCAATCCAACAGGAAAAATGCTATCTTCAACACAGTGTGCAGCAGCACCTGCATGCAAAATGACGCTCTGAAGGATGTTACGGGAATCACCTCATACCCATCCTTGAAGAACTCAGTTGAGAGGCTCAGGTAACAGCCCATTGGATTATGCTTGCCTGACTCTCCAGTGGCATTGGATCATCCAGGGGGACTGGAAGAAGGTGTAAGGGAAAGAGAGAGGTGCGGAGGCAGGAAGAGCAAGTGTTATCAGATCTCTATGACAGGTCTTCTTTCACCCAGGTTTATGTTTCAGAGTTTCACATGGCTAGAATCAGAGCTGTACATGGTTGTGCAATGAAGCTTATGGAAATCTTGGAAGTCCCTCAATGTGTGCAAACCAATGCAACAGACCATACTGCTCTCACAGCAGCCCTGATGCCTACAAGAAGGAAAGAGAAGGAAGAAAATGGAGGGAGGACAGCTGCAGCATGCTAACAGTATTTAGCTGTTGTGCTGGCTCACTTGTGGAACCATTTCTCAAGTTCAGACCTTACATTTAGGTCACGTCTTGTCCGCCTGTCCATGGCAGAGTCACTGAGGTTAATGACTCTTTTGTTTCCTTTGTAGCATCTTCTGTACTGTCTGGAGAGTATATATCTATCAGCCATGTGTCAGCCCTGGGCTGACTCATCACACCAAATCACTATGTAATCTTGAGTCACTGAGGTTAATGACTCTTTTGTTGCCTTTGTAGCATCTTCTGTACTGTCTGGAGAGTATATATCAGCAATGTGTCAGCCGTGGGCTGACTCATCAAATCACTCAGCCAACAGAATTAACCACAACTTGTAATCTTTACATAGACTGAATGTCTAGATCCTGACTTTCAAGCCCATAAACAAAAAGAAAGTTTTGTAGTGCCTCCATTAGTCACACAAGGCTTCCTTAGCATTCAGAGAGACAGGCACCCTGAAAGAGTAATTCAGGTTGTAGGAGGACTAAATTGCATTCCAGAGTCACCTGTTTGTAGGATCAAGAGAGCTTAGGGCAGTGAGAGTCTTAATTTAGCTGCCTCATTAAGTGCCTGTGATGTGATGGGATGAATTTGGGTGAAAGTGTTCATGCCACTGCAGCTACAGAACCCTGAGAGGGTTACTGCTGCATTTTTACTTGGAGGAAGGCTAGCTCATCATTTTCCCACGAGCCTTTGATCTCACCCCAGTGGTTCTGCTCAAGTCACTAATCCCCAAAAGCACAAAGCATTCCCTTTTCAGTTTAAAAAGAGAGTGGGTGTATAGATGAGTGTACTGAAAGGGGTTTGGGGAAACCAGAGCAAGATGGAGAACATAATTTCAAAACTCTGTCCTCAGCAAAGGATGTACTTCTTTCTCCTCTTACACAATTCAGAGGAGAATATCAGACTTTCTGCTACTGCTCTAAAGGCTGAGTGTTTAATCAAAAGTGCTGTCCTCTTGCCTGAGGACAGCTGCAATACACAAAGTGCATTTTAAGAAATCATTGCTATTATTAACTGCAATTACACAGACCAGTAACGAAAATAAGAAAGGACGATTACCCAGTCCCTCCCAGCTATCAAGTTTCATAGCAATCAGCATCACTTTACTAAGCTATAAAGCAAATAGTTTTAAACCTGCCAGAAATATCCAGGGTAGGGGTGTAATTGACCAAACTCACAACTTTCACACACCACAGTAATAACCTCCTGCCCACCTTACGACTGCATGGTAAGTGTTCTTGCCTGGAGAAGGAGATGACTCTATATGGAAAAGTAAAGTACTATCTCAAGTTCTCGCTGATATGTACACAGATCAGTGCAGTCTTTCACATATATCTTCTGGGAAAAAAAAAAAGCATTAAGTTATTTAGAAACTAAGCTGCTGTTGAGATTGAAGCTATAAAGTCATGGAAATATAGGTTGGCATATATCTTGAGAGGTCATCTACTCCAATCTCCTGAAGGCAATCCATGTTGACTAGTTCTTATCTTTTTACCCATCAGATGTCTGCGAATGGTCTGTGAATGGATTCCTTTTGCACTTCTTAAGGCCTTCTAGTCTTTCTCCTGTTGTCAGAGACCTCTCGCAACCACCAGGATTTGTCAGAGAGAACACTGAAATCACATA